>NC_064626.1:961701079-962004110 GCF_023864275.1 Schistocerca cancellata
TCCTAAATAAAATTTAGTAACAAATTTTCCATTATCTCTTTCTTTGTGTTTTTGAAAAATTAAAGATACTTTCTCATCATTTGAATTATCACAGTTATGAACATGTCTAGAAACATTTTTAATTCTCTTTCCACGTATTTCACAAACAAAAGTTTTATGATGCCAAATATGAACAAGTTCCTTTTACATCTTTTTTATACAATATTTACAACCTCATTTTGAAGGTGAATTACATTTTGTTATTTTAATTTCTTCATGAATTAATTTTTCTTGGTTGCACAGCGGACAAATTATTTTATTTTCACTCTCCATTTATAATGGAATAGAGTAATAGAATTTAGAAAAGTAATTCTTATAAATGGCAGCTATTGCAAGCACATCTAGTGTTGTTGTTGCATGTTCAGAAACATCTATGCTGAATATTTTTGAACTCATGAATCAAATTAATTTAACACTTTTTAATTATGGCTATCTTTAAAGGATAAGAGGGAAATTTTAATCACACCGAATTTACTCATATTTATCGAATTTCATGACGAAAAATGATGGTTGCAAAATCGGGTCATCAACTTTTCAAACAGAAAATTCTTGAAGGAGGGTGAAATTGAATATGAACACATACATTATGAAAACGAGAAAGTAAAATTATATCCATTTATACAAGAAGATAAAAATATTAGAAATTTTAAAACACTCCATAATGGAACATATTTTTAGACCAATACTGAATAGGGGTCTAACTCGTAATAAAAAACTTTAATACAACTAAAATAAAATTGAATATATTAAAATTACTTATTCATAAATGGGGCCTCTTGTTGATCTAAAAATAATAATCTCATTTATACCAACAAAAATGTTTTAATAATCATCAATGAAAAATATAATCTCTGGTCTTATGCAAATCAAGTTGCTGTTACTTCAGGATATGAATGTACTGGAGATGCTATACACCAACATGTTAAAGGAAAACATTGTAAAACATAATAATTTCACTAGCTGTGAAATGATGCAATTAAAAAAGATATCCTTCCACACACAAAATTTATCAATGAACCTGCTTTATATTCTTTAGTTATGAGATCAAAAAATGCGTTTTGTAGAAAATTCTCAAGATTGGATTTATGAAGAAATTTTACCAGCCATTTGAAAATATGGATAATATAAGATAAAGATTGATGTAAAGCAGCTTTCTGAAGGTCAAATAAATCATTTGAAAGAACTGAACAATATCAAGCATAATTATATAGAGAAATCACATGAAATATACAATAAAACTGTTGTAATTTTGAGTGAGAGAAATGAGCAAATAAATACATTATTAGCCATGTTGTGCCACAATTGAGCAATCAAAATTTAAGACCAACCTTTGTGGTTTTAAGATTAAGTAATTTTAGTTACAAATACGTCTTTTTAAGAATTACTTATGTGCATAATTCAAAAAATTAATAACATCGACTGGAAGAAACATTAAAAATTGTTTGCAATCGAAATTATTTGAATACTTTGGATAGCTATACACATGAACAACTGATTAATGGTGTAAAGAATTTTGAATTCATTTAAGAAACGAAAAATGCAACAGATATAGATAGCTTAACATTGGCCAACATTACAAAAATTCAGCTGTTTCAGCAGTCGATTTTTCCAACTTCCGATCCTTGAATAGAAAATCAGTTTGACATTGGCCAATCAACAATGATATAACTGTATCTATTCAATATTTTTATGAGGGGGATATTTTGTCCCCTTTACAAAAATTCTACTTTCTGTATAGAATTTTAGTGTTCAACTTTTATGGTCATCGAAAACTTTACCTTTATTTGTATGGAATGCCAGGTATGTAAAAATTCCAAATCTGCAAATCTTAAGCAAAGGAACTGGAATTTAGTTGATAATTCAGGGTTGGCGAATTGAAAAACAATTTACATAAAAACAAAGTGATCAAATATCACAATGGATGAAAAGCCAATTTTAGGATTATACAAACGTTTCTTAGAATATAAAGCTAAATTTCAAAATACGTTTTTCGTAATTCATAAAAATTGTTGTATACATCTAATAGACAAAATTGTTGAAAACTATCATTTAATTCTATCAACTCAAATTTAAAATCCTAAAAAATATTTTGGTATTAAGTCGTTTTATTAACCTTTATCCGAACTTCAAAATAAACTCTATCTTCTTTAATGAAACAGGAGGCATAATGAATTTTATATTCGATAACAATCATGTTTGAAGTTTCAAAAAAACTCTGCATATGAGTATAAATGTTTTCATTAAGATCTTAAAAATGTGAAGATGCAAGCCAATCACTTACACCTTATAAAATAACATTTGCTTTATTCACCTTGATGTTGTGTGCATTATCGTAACCTAACCATTTAACATAAACCTAATATCCTTTCTTTCTCAAAACATTTTTAAAAAGATAAACATCTGGAAAGTTCGTCTACATTTTTTCATGTTCTTTACGATTTTCAATAGTATCTTTCAGTTTATTTATGATTGGACTGGAGAGCATAACAGTTTCAATTTCGAAAATTTCTGTTGACCAATTGGCAGTGTATGCTTTCTCAAAAATTCCGTTCAGTTAGCTAATTCTCACTTTGTCGCCTATTTTAAATTTGGGTTCAGCATCTAGGAAATTTTTTACATAAACGGTTTTCAATAAGATCACCATTTCTATTTAAGTCTTCCTGAGTAATTTTTAGTTGAATTCTTAATGTATTCATCAACTAATTTAGAGGTTAAGTCAACCCATTTATAATTTCCTTGAAGAACCAATTTCTTCCACATTTTTTCTTTCAAGGTTCTTTTCAATCGTTCAAAAACCGATACTTTTAATTCACTAAAAGATGAACAGTGATTAATATTGTATTTTTATCAGTTCTTTAAATGTTTTAATGCAGAATTATTTACCATTATGTCTTCACAGATTTTTTGGTGATTGAGTAATGAATATCTTTCGAAAGCATTTTCTTGCCTGTTTTATCTTTAATTGGGATAGGCCAATTAAACTTACAAAAGGCATCGATAACAGTCAATAAATATTTATATCCCTAACTTACCTTCGCAATTACTTTCAATTTTTGAGAGTCAATTTTGACTAATTCTACTTGAGAAAAATCATCAAGAGATTGGGATAGGCCAATTAAACTTACAAAAGGCATCGATAACAGTCAATAAATATTTATATCCCTAACTTACCTTCGCAATTACTTTCAATTTTTGAGAGTCAATTTTGACTAATTCTACTTGAGAAAAATCATCAAGAGATTGCATTTTTTCATTTCAAATTCTTTCTCATTGGTTTATGCAAATTCATTTATTATTTGTTCACGAAAATTTTGACCCTCACCTACAAATGTGCCATTTTTCGTTTTACAGCTTCAATAAAGTCCTTGGATTCTGTGCTTTCCTGTTTTAGTTGTCAATTTATAAGGATGAAGTGTGTCAGTAAACTTTTTGCTTTTCAAACAATAAATGTGATTATGATTCTTCAGTAATAAAGAAAAATATTAATTTACATTTTCATCTTCATCTGATTCTAATAGCAATTCCCCAAATATAATTATCTTGACATCAATTGGAACAGTTTTAATGGTATCTTTGGTTCTTGCATCTAGAAAACTTGAATTGTGCCCTTCACCCATTATTCCAGGTGTATTATATAAAATTTATCAGTGACACTCACAGCAATATCAAAATCATCAACTGTTAATTTTCTGTTCATATTCTGACCAACAACAATAATGTATTTACTACAGAAATCATATTCATCAAAATTGGATGTTTTTTGTTCACCTCAAGTCATATAAGTAAATTCAATTATTTCATTATCATATACTCTATAACTAAATTTTTTAAACTCATTTCTGTATTGGCTTCAATATATTTTTGATGAAGGATCATTAACTTCATGTGGGTATCATCTGGAGTGCCCCAGGGAAGTGTGGTAGGGCCGCTGTTGTTTTCTATCTACATAAATGATCTTTTGGATAGGATGGATAGCAATGTGCAGCTGTTTGCTGATGATGCTGTCGTGTACGGGAAGGTGTCGTCGTTGAGTGACTGTAGGAGGATACAAGATGACTTGTACAGGATTTGTGATTGGTGTAAAGAATGGCAGCTAACTGAAAATATAGATAAATGTAAATTCATGCAGATGAATAGAACAAAGAATTCTGTAACGTTTGAATACTGCATTAGTAATGTAATGCTTGACACAGTCATGTCGATTAAAAATTTGGGCGTAACATTGCAGAGTGATATGAAGTGGGACAAGCATGTAATGGCAGTTGTGGGGAAGGCAGGTAGTCGTCTTCGGTTCATTGGTAGAATTATGGAAAGATATGGTTCATCTGTAAAGGAGAAAGCCTATAAAACATTAATACGACCTATTCTTGAGTACTGCTCGAGCTTTTAGGATCCCTATAAGGTCGGATTGAGGGAGGACATAGAAGCAATTCAGAGGTGGGCTGCTAGATTTGTTACTGATAGGTTTGATCATCTCACGAACGTTACGCAAATGCTTCAGGCACTCAGATGGGAGTCTCTGGAGAAAATGAGGCGTTCTTTTCGTGTATCGCTACTGAGTAAATTTAGAGAACCAGCATTTGTGGCTGACTGCAGTACAATTTTACTGTCGCCAACTTATATTTCGCGGAAAGACCACAAAGATAAAATAAGAGAGATTAGGGCTTGTACAGAGGCACATAGGCAGTCATTTTCCCCTCGTTCTGTTTGGGAGTGGAAAAGGGAGAGAAGATGCTAGTTGTGGTATGAGGTACCCTCTGCCACGCACCGTATGGTGGATTGTGGAGTATGTATGTATATGTAGATGTAGATGTATTTACTTAGCTTCTATTAATTTTGGACACTAATTGTTTAGTAAAAATTCCAAAATTTATGTCTAACTGGCTACATTTATCTAAAACATAATTAAGAGATGAGTTTGTGTTGTGTAATTTTTGTGGTATTTTTCAATAGTGCTTTCTTCAACTACATTTCTTGTATTATATTTTGTCATAAGGGTTCTTAGATCTTCTTTACTAACATAATAATTGAATTGTGTTAGAATACTTGCCTATTTGGGTTTTGTAACAAGATTAAATAATTCACTTGTCAAATATTATTTATTAACAGCATCATAACCATTTATAGGATCACTTATACCTACTATTGTTTTACTTTCCCAATCAAGAAATGCTTTAGTGACTTTGAAAATGCTTTCTAATTCTCCATTAAACTGTTTAACTAAATTTTTTCATCTACTTGCACATGAATATCCTTGACTTCTGTTTCTAATGATTCTAATGGAAACTTTGTGTTTTCATAAATTTTTTGACCTAATGATGACTGAATATCTTTGAATTTTGATTGAAAGTCTTCAAATTTCGAAATTAATTCTTTATTGATTTTAGGTTCAACACTTTCACCAGTTTGTTTCCAAAAATTCCCATTTATTAAATCTAAAATCAAACTATACCAATAATTATTGCTTAACAATTCCAAAATAAACAAACATAAATGACCACAAATTATTTCTTTGAAGTTTCGTATTCTCTTGCTATTTTAGTATAGATGATTTTTTCCCAAATTGTTAACTAAATGTTTGTTAATGTTTCCTCTATATTAATCAAAAAACGAATTTTTTATCATTATTCTTATAATACCAAACCCAATGAGTGCCAACATGATCAGAAGCTTCTAAATTTACTACTCCACACTCAAAACATTTTGGTTTGTTGAGTAATTCATCAATCATAAAAATGCCTCGAAATTGTATACATTTTTTTATTGGTTAACTTGGTTTTCTATGTCAAAATTAGAAAAAGGATTCTTAAAGGTTTCGATAATTCAAAATTTTATTTTTTCGGTCCAACACCAACAACAGTTGAAGCTGTCTCAGGACTACAACCAGCTTTCTTTCTCATTACCAAGTTATGCCTTATTTTTTCTTCTAGCTCTTTATCAGATTCATTCTTGTTTATCACTGAATTTGCGATTGCTGCAGATTCACCAGCAAGTGCACCAATTGTTTCAAGATAATGCAGAGCTGCTAATAATTTAAATCTAATTCTGAACTAGCTTGTCTGATGATTTATGAACCAAATCATGCAATAAAAGTTCTAATTTTCAATACTATTCAAAATTTAAAGGTAACTTTAACTGTCAAAATGGTAATTTGATTGACTTCAATTGTGCTTATTTGTCTGTAATTTTAAAAATTAATTAATAAAGTTTTTCCTAAATAAATTTTAATTCAAATCGAGAGTTATCAATTTTACTCATTTCCTGTGAATGAGAACACAAAAAATCATTTTAATCTTCCTAACAAGGAAACTGAAATTTATACTAATATGGGAGATGGCTAGATTCATCCTAATTTTTCGCATCTTTATATGAATTTTGATGTTATTCATTCAGATGGGACAGATTTTTCTGCATATGTTGGAAACTCTAATTTTAAACTGATTGTTAATTATGTCTTATAATTGTTCAATACTATTACAATTAAAAAAGGAAACAGTTTATTAGTAGAACATTCATTTCTTCGTCAGTTCTTATTAGCTCAACTTCTTCTCTTTCGAATGAATTGGCTATGGAAGCTGATATTCTTAACAATGGAAGAATAAAAATGAACATAATGAAGTTGTTTATCATTTACAATTATCTGATGGATTTTTCAAAGATTATAAAGAAATTTTGTAATAATGTGAGTTAACAATAATTTTCATTTGGAATTCTGGTTCCAATGATTCAGTTCATTGATGGTTTAGTAAAAATAAAGATGGAACTGTTGTTCCTGGTTGTTCTCCAAAAGAAGGAAAATTATTGTTAAAAGTACTGAAATCTGTGCTCCTGTTGTTAAAAATGGCCAAGATTTTCTCTTCAGTAGAACAGGATAGACATAAAAACCTAAAAATTCGAATTCCTTTCTTTGAACTCCAAACAATTGAAATTGCTGGATTATAGGGAAAACTAAATTTTGAGCTGGGTATCACAAATTACTATAATTCTAATGAATTTCATATGCCTTACTTTATTCTCGTTGTTTTCCTAACTATTTCAAAAAATGATCAATTACTTGTTTTTTCCTTGTTCGATCATGTTAAATTACAAAATATCTATGTTAAAATGGAAGAAATGGAGATTTTTCGCAAGAATTGTGGAATCTTGAACCACCAAATAACTACTTAAAAAGCTTACTATGCTTTCAGAGATTCTAAAAGAATAAGACTGTAAAACAATGCTGTAAATGTGGGTTTTTCCAATTTTATTCAAAATTATACGATCTATGTAATTAATATTTCTAAAAGAATGAATGTTGTAACTACTCAAAAAAAATACAATGAAAGTATATGCATTCTTACATCAGCATATATTATTATGTATGATAAAAAAATTAAGTTATGATTCACAACACAGAATTCTTTCTGAAAATTTTTAAACTGAAAACTTCGCTTGTTCGAAAATGAAAATGTTCTCCAAACAGTTTCCAAACGTTTGGAAAACATTTTAATTTTTCCATTCTTTGTTTTTCTCAATTTTTCTCCATTCTTCACTTTCTTAACTTTTTATTTTTTAAATTCTTTTCTACATAAATAAAAAGTCACTGAGTGGAAGCACTGAATATCTATTAGCCACACACAAAAATTATAGTAATGAATGTTCAGAAATTCTTGCAAAATTATTGGACCTGAAAAAAGATAAACCATATGAAATTTCAAAAGCATGACGTTCCATTACAAATTCCACATTTTCTGACCGAAATTTGCCAAGAAAAAAGTGTTGCATTACTAATTGAACACTGCTGTTATGTGTTTTACCATTCATTAGTAGCATAATATTTCTGTGGATACAGGATGTTTCAAAGTGAAAGAAATCATTGTCAAATGTAAGTGTGCTATGTGTGTGCGACGTCTTTTGCGCTATAGCATCGGTTCCGTTGGACCTGTGTTCGTCTTGCGACCCATTGTTGGGAGGCGAGAGGCTGCTTTGTAGAGTGAGGGTACATGTAATTAGCGAGGAACGCGAATTAGGGCCGTACTCGACTAGCCTTGGGGATATGACTTGGTTGCAGATAGTCAATCGCTGAAGGAAGTGAGCCGGCTTGAGGAACTGTTGCTGCCCATATTGTAAACTACAGTAATGACTTTTAGTAACAGGCATTAATTTCTGTTCTTAACTAACACTATGTGATCAAAAGTATCCGGACACGTGGCTGAAACTGACTTACAAGTTCGTGGAGCCCTCTATCGGTAATTCTGGAATTCTATATGGTGTTGGTCCACCATTAGTCTTGATGACAGCTTCCACCCTCGCAGGCATACGTTCAATCACGTACTGGAAGGTTTCTTGGGGTATGGCAGCCCATTCTTCACAGAGTGCTTCTCTGTGGACAGTTACTGATGTCGGTCGGTGAGGCCTGGCACGAAGTCGGCGTTCCAAAACATCCCGAAGATGTTCTAATAGGGTTCAGGTCAGGACTCTGTGCAGACCAGTCCATTATAAGGATGTTATTGTCATGTAACCACTCCGCCACAGGCCGTACATTATGAACAGGTGCTCGATCGTGTTGGAAGATGCAGTCACCATCCCCGAATTGCTCTTCAACAGTGGGAAGCAAGAGAGTGCTTAAAACATAAGTGTAGGCCTGTGCTGTGATAGTGCCACAAAAAACAACAACGGGTGCAAGCCCCTCCATGAAAAACACGACCACACCATAGCACCTGCGCCTTCGAATTTTACTGTTGGCACTACACACGCTGGCAGATGACGTTCACTGGGTATTCGCCATACCCACACCCTGCCATCCGATCGCCACATTGTGTACCATGATTCTTCACTCCACGCAACACTTTTCCACTGCCCAGTCGTCGAACGTTTACGCTCCTTCCACCTTGGTATTTACCGGTGTGATGCGCTGCTTATGATCAACCGCTCGACAGTGAAATACAAGTTTTCTCACCTCTCTGCTAACTGTCATTGTACTTGCAGTGGGTCGTGATGCAGTTTGGAATTCCTGTGTAATGGTCTGGATGAATGTCTTCCTATTACACATTACGACCCTATTCAACAGTTGGCTATCTCTGTTCGACAACAGGCATGGTCAGCCTGTACGCTTTTGTGCTGTACGTGTCCTTTCACGTTTCCACTTCACTATCATATCGGAAACAGTGGACCTACTGATGTTTAGGAGTGTGGAAATCTCGCGTACAGACGTATGACACGAATGACACTCCATAATCTGACCATGTACGAAGTCCGTGAATTCCGCGGAGCGACCCGCTCTGCTCTCTCAAGATGTCTAATGACAACTAAGCTTACTTGATACTCGTGTTGTTACTCCAGTCTGGTTGTGTGAAGTAAAGGCACTCTTTAATCTTTTGATGATTCTGACGTATTCTTGATGTGTGATGAAAGTGCACTAAATTTCTAATTTTTTGTGTAATCACCACATTAGTGATCAGCTTGGCTGGCTTGCAGTGTGCTCAAGAAGCAGTCTATGTTATGTCATTTATAGAATACCTGGCCTGTTTCTTTGTGTCATGCTTACCAGTTTTCTGTTTTAAAAAACTTTTGTGTTTTATGGAAATCTGTCACTCTATTTCATCAGCCCTTTGATGGTTCTGTCTTTTAATCGGAATATGTCTGGTGCTTAGTGCCTGACAATTGGCTTTATTTTGTTAGCACACACTGCTTAATACTGTCGAACGTATTTTTCTTAGTGTATTACTTTTGTATTTAAATATCATATTGTTTGACTCTGCCTATATATGTGTGTGTGTGTAACAGGACACAATAGCCACTATTTAGTACATTATTTATCATGAACCTCATGTTACAGTTTAATCCATCCGGTGACATTCACCAAACAGATTTTGTAACACACCTGTAAAAAGATATTTATTTTCGTGAGGCAGGTGCACGGTTGATAACACCAAATCCGTATTGCTTGTCGTTTGTTGTTTCTCGAATTAGCCTCAAGTAGAGTAATTATTTCGTTATTTCTTTGTTTACCATGCTGCCTGCTGGGTCTTATCCATTCTACCTGTGTATTTGATCGGTTGCTGCCGTTGTTTGCTTATCTCTTACACTTGAGATTAAGCGTTTGTCTCACTCTTTTCAGTTATTTAAATTGCAAGTGGTTTGTGTAAATGCTTTCATTTAAATTGCTCCCACCACTTAACTAAATCCAAGCAAAACTGTCTACAGGTGACCTATAGTTTTTGCTTGGACTTTGCTTGATTAAGCTTACAGAATCCTTCTGCTTTGACCAAGTTACAGGCAAATCCTAAAACATCTTCACAAATTGTAAAGCTTGTAGATTGGCTGCCGGTAATTATCAAGGGAACGGTTCAGCTTGACATGTTGAAACCTGCTAGAAAAATTTTAGACAGGAAGAATACACCGAAAGAAACACAGCGCCAAAATTTTGGCTGCTAAGACACGCTGCAGGTACAGTTTTTAATTGTCAAATTTGCAGCTCTGCAGGTGGCTAGAAGAATGTACATACATACCGCAGTTGTGATAGTCAGTGCAGGCACAACACGGAAGGCACATATCCATGGCTGACGGGACTTCGGTAAACTGATAACACGGGACAGCGTGATCGTCATTTGTAAAGCGAATTCCATTTCCTTTGACAGAGTGTCTGACACAATTGTTCATTGTTATATTAGCAACTCATTTAATATTCGTATAATTAGGAGTAGGATTTACGGTAACACAAGTGTTAACAATGGCGATTAAACTGAACTAATTTTCTTTGCGTTTTCTTCAAACATGCTTGCTAATGGTATCTGTCTTTTAGCGGTACTGAAGTCTCGCACTAATGTGGAATCCAGTTAATGTTTCTAATCTTTCAAAGAGGAAATATGAAGCACGTGGTAGCAATCAAAATAACCTACTTCTCCTAAAACCTCGCATTTGTGTTCTTTATCAGTTAATTTCTTGGACATTCATTCGAATGGTGTAAACATTTTGTTAGAAATTGTGGAAACATCAGGAGAAACAGGAAATAACTCGGACACTTTCGTGACAAGCCGCGTACGCGCAGCTCATAAATTAAATGCTCGCGACACAAATATTAAATTCCAGGGCAGGTTCGTCCACTCATGCTGGGCAACTTTCTGAAAGAGCAAAACGCATTAGTTAACATGAACAAGCACTCTTATCACAAGCTTCGACCATCAATATGAGGGGTAGAAAGGAAACCCCCCCCCCCCCGTTATTGTTCTGCTACCAGTTGAACCATGATACTATTCAATCCTCTAGAAAATCAAAATTAAAATCTCACCATAGTTATTTAAAGGAGGTAGGAAGCTCGGGATCACTGGTATTGGAAAAGCTTGTGATTATTGTACAATTTTAATTTAACTCGAAACAAATTTTATTAAAGACTTCACTTCGGACATTTTCCCTCTTACTGATGCAATATACAAATCTTCACTTTAACTGAATTACATAAACACGAGTAAGAATCATATTATTTTGGGCCAGCAACCAAAATCATTGACAGTAGGTACGGTGAATAATCAATCACAGACCATCGTTCTTGTTTAACCATATCTCAAAAGACTAATAACATTATACGCTTCCAACCAAAGTTACACCGCCACGCAATACCACAACTTCATAAACAACAAGAGATCTTAAAGCTTAATAAAACTGAACTGCCCACATGAAGGTCCACAGTGAAACATGCTTATACTAAAAACACAAGGTGGGCCAACCACAGTCGCAAAACTTGCACACAGAAATAATAATAAGTTGCATGTTCATTAATGATACACAAAACAGGTGTTAAATAAGAATGGCTACTAACAACTGCCAGCCTTTGTGGCCGAGCGGTTCTAGGGGCTTCAGTCCGGAACCGCACTGCTGCTACGGTTGCAGGTTCGAATCCTGCCTCGGGCATGGATGTGTGTTGCCCTTAGGTTAGTTAGTTTTAAGTAGTTCTACGTCTAGGGGACTGATGATCTCAGATGTTAAGTCCATTAGTGCTTAGAGCCATTTTGAACCATTTTTTACTAATAACTCAAGCAGTAAAATAACTTACAGAAACGTTAATATTATAACAGGGTGGCCTCACTTAACCAAAGGACATAATGACAGAATGATACCCAAATTGCACTTAACTTTAGAGAACAGCGTCAAGGCCCATAGCAGTGTTTGGAAGCAATAACGCTACGGCCAGCAGGCAATACGAGCGTTCACTCCTCACGGCTTGTGCACGGAGTCACATAGCAGGTATATGTACATATAATCCGACTGGTACCCCAATGAGAGGTCCTAATAATCCATAATAGCGCCGACGCCAGGGAACGAGCAGTCTTAACAAATGACCTGCAGCACAAATAGATCGCTATGAAAACAAGGTCAAATCTCAGCCGCACTGGAATAAATAATAAGCCCACCCCCAATTTCTTACGGAGCATTACTCCAACATTACCCGTTATCCAGTAAATTAGCGGGAAACTTTAGAGATCACTTCCAGTTACCTTAAGGCACTTTCAGCATTAAATAAACATAACAAACGCTGCCGTGACAAATGATTGAACCATCAACTCTATGGCTACTGGGCACGTACACAACCACAGCTTGTTCCGAAGCTGGTAATATTCGCTAAAACAAGTTAAAATTTGCATGAAAACAACTTAAATCACACACTCCACGGATAAACGGAAACGGAATGTGGAATATAAGTCTCCATAAAAATAGCCACTGTGGAACCAAGTTCAGAACCATCTTCGACTGCTACCCATGCCACAATAAGTTTCAACAACCTTCTTAGCTGAACACAGAATAAAAGTCATACGTAACTTGGAGCTTGCAAATTACGAGCTGCGATGCTGTCCAGCTTGAGACGACGAACCCAGCACAATTTTGCTCGTCAAGTCGCCCAATAATCGGCCAAAAGACAAGGGCGAGGCCCATGCACCACGGTTAGGGACGCGGGCTTGTTTCCAACACAAGTTGGCTCGTTGAACGCCAACCGGAGACTCACTCGTCGCACGTTCATCCGGAAAACCGCTGGGGGAGCAGTCAAAGATAGCAGGACAGCCGAATATCGATACCAGCGATGCAAGTGGAGCACCCTAGCGCCAGCCGCCACGGCTCACCAAGTTTCTTCGACCTGATTAAAAAGAATCAGGAAATTATATGGAAAAGTAAGTTGCAAATTTACGAGGTTTATTTCCAATTAGTGTGTAGAGATGCCGTTAATGGGTACTATTATAGAGAAATCCGTACCTTACGTGATTACGAAGCTTCTTTCTGTCCCCTAAAATGCTCTGTGTAAAGCCAGTCAATCAGGTTCGTGCAAGAACTGCGTGCAATCCGCACTTTATTATTTCGTGGGAAAAAAGGGCAGAGTCTATGAACAACACATTCGCATACAGCGGTGCCAGTGATAAATATCAATGGATTACTCTCTCCGCAGATTTGTATCTGCTGTCACAAACCTCGAGGCAAATTAGGGACAAAATTTGAGAAAATTAATCTCTTGTTGCAAAATTTTTGTATACTTGATTACTAATTCGTTCGATTCTCGTCTACCTTACTACTGATTTCTTTAGATAGATATCTTTAGCGGAAGAATTTAGTCCAACACCTTTCCACTAAAAACAGTAATGGTCACAAAATAAAAATCCTTTCACAGGAGTAATAACACCGGCATGTTACTATTTGAACACTTTTATAACTTGTGATACAATAATTGTTATAAAATATCTCATGTCAACTAACTGAAGTCCCTATTGCCGGAAATAACTTTTAAAATCATACACAGCCTTAATGAGCTGTTCTCTACCAGTAACTCGTGTAACAGTTACATCTGCAACACAAACAATCCTGTCGGAGGAACATTCACAGCTGAGCATTATAGAACTCTGTCTTCAGGCAACGAGTGGCCTACCGCGACCATCTGACCGCCGTGTCATCCCCAGAGAAGGATGCGGATAGGAGGGGCGTGTGGTCACCACAACGCTCTCCTTGCCGTTATGGTGGTATTCTTGACCGAAACCGCTACTATTCGGTCGAGTAGCTCCTCAATCGGCATCACGACGCTGAGTGCACCCCGAAAAATGGCAACAGCGCATGGTCACCCATCCAAGTGCCGACCACGCCCGACAGCGCTTAAGTTCGGTGATCTCACTGGAACCGGTGCATCCACTGCGGTAAGGCCGTTGCCCCCTGAGCATTATAGCAGAGGTTGAAAATAGCGCTTCAGTTGTAAGATTCCTTTTCTTTAAAACACAACCGGTTTCGGGTTCCGACATGCACATCATCAGATGTTATAGTGAAAATAAACAAGAGACTGGAGCTGATAACAGTTTTTACACGTACTAGTACTTGTAAGAAAGCTTCCATATAATATTTTAGAAAGCAGCTGTTTTGCTAGGTGCGGTAAAACCTAACTCAATGACAAAGTGATACAAAAAAATACTACGGACGACTGTCTGGGTAAAGGAATATGCAGTGAACACCAGGACAATTACACTTTGTGCTATGACCCCGAGCGCCTCGGAGGCCAAGTACAGGGCTCGGTGTACCACCGACGAGAGCAGACCACGGAGTAGCATACACAGGGGCGAAGCGAACTGGTAAACCACAGTGGCGAAAGTACTGCCATCTGCTGACAGGAAGAAAAACGCAGTGCTACTACCCTGGCCCTTCACAACTAGAATTAGTGATTTACATTAAAAAATAAAAACAAATTACGCAGAAAGTTACATGAAAAACGTTAAAAGAACTTACTGGGTGGTTAAAGAACATAATGAACACGGGGAAAATATTGAACTGTAGTAAAACTAACTGGAAGCTTGTATCATGAAAGTTATGTATAAGCCGTAAAACACAATGACAGTATTTCCCTTTCTACGAGCCCTGTCCTTTCACAACTAGAATTAGTGATTTACATTCAAAAATAAAAAAAAATTACGCAGAAAGTTACATGAAAAACGTTAAAAGAACATACTGGGTGGTAAAAGAACATAATGAACAGAGGCAATATTGAACTGTAGTAAAACTAACTGGAAGCTTGTGCCATAAAAGTTATGTATAAGCCGTAAAACACAATGACAATTTTTCCCTTTCCACGAGAAGCATGCAAGTTTATAATTTAGTTGGTATATGTATGGCGATGTGGACCAACGCGACATGAGTTAAAAGACATACGTATGCGCCACTCAATTATAAAGCATCTCACTACTGAACCACATTACATTCCATACTATCAAAAACTACTGTACCAATTAATAGCTAGCAGCAATAGCAGTAGAGAGACACATTAAAAGTGTGATTAGATTAAAACCTGCTAACTAAAAGCCAACGACTAAACGAGTTTTACATGAGATAAGACCTGAGAAAAATTTTACATCATGGAAGGCAGGTAAATTTTAAATTAGTGACGACACAGGTAATGGCGCACAATAATGTGCCGCAGTCATAGGATAAAAAATGAGAAATACACAAACTTCTATGAAAAGAGGATATGTTACATCTGCAACTGGTTTAGATATGAACCAAAAGTTTTTAAAAGTTAATAATTTGAGACCTTTTTTACGGTTTAAGTGCTTAAAATTCATATGTGCGCACTTGGAATTTCACGCTACGTTTCTTGTCGCGGCTGTGTCTGCTTATTCGCCGGTTCGCGTACTAGGTAGGAAGGGCTGTACATACCACTGTTATAAGCGGTTATTCATTCGGCAAAAATGAGTAGCGTTTTTTCTAAAATACTTTTAGTACGCCTTAGCAGCTAAACTTTTGAAAATATATTTATTTCAGTGAACTCTGTCTGTGTGCCAAATTTCAGGTTAGATTTTGAACGTCGGCTTGAATCATTCCTTTGTCAGTTATCTTCTACTTATTTCCATTTTAAAATACTATAAAAGTTCCTTGTATGTAAAATATCAGTACTTTAAAATTTTGTTTTGGTTTTATCAAGGTTAGCATTATTTTCAGCCTTAGCCGTTTGTGTAATTGATAAGTGCAATTACTGGTTTCACCAGTTGATGTTATTAACTGCAGTTGGTTTTTTATACTCTACTGCAACTGCTTGGTACTTTCAACGCATTTTTGGCCTCGATGTGTAAAGCCATTATTATTGGGAGGAGGAGGAGGATATTAGTGTTTAACGTCCCGTCGACAACGAGGTCATTAGAGACGGAGCGCAAGCTCGGATTAGAGAAGGATGGGGAAGGAAATCGGCCGTGCCCTTTCAAAGGAACCATCCCGGCATTTGCCTGAAGCGATTTAGGGTAATCACGGAAAACCTAAATCAGGATGGCCGGAGACGGGATTGAACCGTCGTCCTCCCGAATGCGAGTCCAGTGTGCTAACCACTGCGCCACCTCGCTCGGTGTCATTATTATTGGGCCTTAAGCCGTTGGTGCAATTGCTAAGAACAGAATTTTGACCTTTAACTTTGTTAATAGCTTGTGATGTACTTAATAACTTCTACTTATTCTGACTTACCGATGAAACACGCCTTTTAGTAGGTCTAAAGGCGATCTCGCAGTTGCTAAGTACCGTCAGTTCTTGCATTTCTGGATGAGCAAGGATGCAGAGTGATTAACAATTCGGTAGTAGCTACTGAATACTTCAATAATTTGATAATTTTATTTGGACCCACCTGTGTGGGGCGACCTTTGATGTTTCTTAATTACAAATCTGCTCACATGCATTTCAAGAACTGCTTTTAGATCTGCCTGTTTTCTCATTTTAAAGACTGTTGTTGAGTTTAATAGTAAATTGTGATTAAAGAATATTTATTTTGTGGTCCGAGTACTCTCCAACACCTTAACAAAAATCCCAACCGCTTCAGTAGGCTGGAAAATGTGTTGTTTCTTCGCTGCGCCATTGGCCAGTTTCGGCTGTGGAGTCACTTCCTCGTATATACATAGTGTCACTCCAGAGTCGGAATTAGCAACAAGCGCAATAAATAAAAGATATATCTTACGGCCTACAACAGGTAATGTTTCGTGTTACGAAATATATTGAGGCTCTTAACCCGTAGACAAAATTGTTTCAAAATCTTTGTATCAGACATCTATGTTTTATAGGTCACGTCCTGGGGAAAACTTCTATTAGAGGCAAAATGTTCGCTGATGCTTCCTGGCGAGGTTCTGCGTTGTTTAGTATTCACTGGCCCTGAGAAGACGAGATTCCGCCGAAATTTCAGGGTCTAGTAACCTGTGTGCTGCGAACTAACTACGCGAGTAAGCTGATGGATTTTAAACAAGAAGCTACGAGTGTCTCTAATCGAGGAAAATAGTTTAGAAGCCAATCAGAAACTTTGATTTTGTTGGGCCTGCTCCCTTTCATAATCCTCATCCACAGAGAGCCTATTCCCTGTTGGTTCTCAAGATCATAAGCAATATAAACGATCGCATAGCGGTGCAGGGTAGCGCTCACAAACATTTTTTTCTAAAAGAAGTTTTTCTCCGTGATGTTATCTATTACCTCTAGACATTTGATGAAAAACGTTTGTAAAACCTTGTACACATATACTGTAATATGACATACATCGTGAAGCAAAATATATCTTAATATATTGACTGTTCTGTCTGATGGTAGGCTGTGTAAAACAAACTGAATTTAGAAGTATAGGACTGAAGAAAAGAAATTTTTGAAAACTATGTGAAAGTTTCAGAAAATCGTATACTTATTCAACCATAAGACCAAAGAGACAGGAAACTGAACACATCGCATATTGTATTACATTATACTACTCTAAGCACATCCATGCACTGACCTCTTAAAATCGTTTACCTGAATATTTCATTTATATAAGACTGAAGTTGGTGTAAATTACGTAGTCGAATTTTATCGTTTAGTTATTTGATTTACTGCTTAGGCTTACAATATAATGAAAACAGTACTTTTTCCTTCCTAAAGAGTCAGTTCAAGAACAGCTAACAAAATAAGATCTTATAGAGGTTGAAAATTTTTATATTATTATTTTTATATAATTATTTATATATTTTATGGAAGCTTGTTAGAACATGCGTCAGAGAGTTTTAAAAGGAGAGCTCTGAATTCTTACACGAATGACCAGAGACAAATATGTCGCAAATTACATGATCTCAATAAGTTACAAACGAAATCTGAAATCTGAATTAGTGTGTCGGTGTATGTGTGTGTGTGTGTGTTTGTGTGTGTGTGTGTGTGTGTGTGTGTGTGTGTGTGTACGTTTTACAGTTCATTATTATTTACAGTCCATTTACTGCTCAGTTTGACGATGAAAAAAAATTATGATATATGACTGTTACTGTTCGTGGCACACATCTTGAAACAAAACGATATAGGGGTTGTGTACTGTTTCCCCGAGAAATTATTAAAGGTGGGAACGCAAGTCCTGAAACGTCATACGACTACTCTTCTGTGCATTGAAGTTGTGGAGGGCCAATGTCTGCTGTTAGGCCACCCCTTTGACATTAATAGTGAGTTTGTATGCTGAGGGGCTGCGAGCGCAGCTTCTCACAATGGGGCTGACAGTATTTAGAACTTTATATGAGGTCGAACGCGTGAACGAGTGTCACATTAGCACTAACTTACATCCTAAAGTGCACAACGTCACGTTTTCCGCCGTAGAGATGGACCAGTGGTAGACTTTGGCCACTATAGCTTCGACTCTCCGTAGCGTCGGTGGATGACATTCTCTGACATGTACCCGTACCCTCAAATTGTTCTTAAGAAGCCCCTTATGTCCCCTCGGAGTTCCTCCGAATCCTTTGATACATCTCGTATACAAGCCACTTGACTGACTACTTTAATAAATTTGTGGAGTTGTTGGCGGATTAGAAGCTGCACACAAGACTTTTATGGGATTTTGGAAATTCGGTGATGATGAGCATTTGATGCACAGACTAACTAAAAATATACAACATAACAAAAATAGATAAAAATTTCCTATAATGAGTGACTACATGATCAGTGATAAGTCGCTGGAATGAAACTGCCATGTATCGCTGTGGGGGAGGGGGGGAGACGGACGTAAGGACAGTTTTCAGTTCGAATGTATATATGAATCTGGATGAGGGAAGACATATGTTAGACCATGACGAAAATTCAAAGGAAGTTTAAATTATCCACAAAGGAAGTCACTCATTTAGTTTTTCAGAATCAACCTGGGACCTTATGGCTCTGGGGTCCGTTACTTTATACCTACGGATTAAGTCTGTGTTGTGCCAGGCAAACGTATGACGTTACAAGGTGGGGTGAGGCATCTATGTCGGATGCTACCTTGATGCACATGTCGTGGGAAATTGCGCCAACAGAGACTGCTTACCTTTGATTAGCTGTTGTTGTAATCAGTTCGTGTGTCACACGCAGTGTAGTTGGTGACCGCCCAGAGAAGTGATTAAGCTATCTTCCAGTGTGTTAAATCTGATACCATGACGTTAGAAACCGCGGTTAAACACCGTCATCTTTGAACAAAGCAGATTATATAACGAGTTGAGGAATGGATAGTTCGTTTCGCGAGTCATTATTGTGAATTCATCTACAAAAACAGCTACGTGCCTAATCTGCAATGCAGACACGTGTCTGGCAGAGAGTTCTTCGAGCCATCTTCAGGCTATGTCCCTTCTATTGCGCTCTCTAACAGCACGATGGAAAAATTAACACTTAAATCTTTCTGTATGATATCTGGTTTCTGTTATTTTAAAATGATGATCAGTTCTCCCTATGCAGGTTGCGACGATAAAATATTTTCACAATCAAAGTAGAAAATTGGCGACCGAAATTTCTAGAAAAGATCTCGCCGCTGGAATAATCGGCTTTGTTTTACGGGCTGCCATTCCAACTAGCTTATCATATCCGTGACATTCTCTCCTCTATTTCACGATAATACAAAACGTTATTCAGTTAGAAGGTAATACAATACTTTGATTGGACCAAACACAATGATTTTGATTCACTGTGTGCACTTGTTAGCCGCACGCACGGCTATGCATCATTTTCGAACACAATTGGCTTATTTACTTGATGGCACGTGTTACAATAAATAGGGGGCGTCTCTACAAACTAATGACTTCATTATTTAGATGAGGCAAAGGCGTTAGCACTTTTATCGTAATTACGTAAAAGCTTCTCGTCGAAAGCAAAGGACTCAAGATGATACTTCTGAGCAGAGACAACGGCATCACATGAAGATCCGGGGTTACTGGAAATCTTAGAACTTAGCGTCTTTTTCTTATATGGCAAGAGAGAACTAGGGCCCTTAAACGTCCTACAACTCCACGACGGTGCGTGTTTTTTTAGTAAGTACCGTTTTGAAATTTAAAAAAACGTCCTATGATATTTCAATAATTCTATTTTTACATGGAAGCCTGTACCTTAATCTACTTTCATACATAATTTCCGTCATTATTGAGGCACTTGTCATAAGGTTGTACCACTTTTTGAATACCCTCCTCATAGAAGTCTGCCGCCTGACTAGTTAACCACTGCATCACCACTGTTTTGAATTCGTCATCGTCTTGAAGATGCTGACCGTCCAGGTGTTTCTTCAAGTGGAGGAATAGATGGTAGTCACTGGGCGCAAGATCTGAGCTGTACGGAAGATGATCTAGAGTTACCCATCGAAAAGATGTGATGAGATCTTCGGTCTGATTCGCCACATGCGGACGGGCATTGTCTTGCAGCAAAACGATGTCCTTGCTCAACTTCCATGGACTGTTGCTTTGGTTGTGGTGTGACGTAGGCCACCCAGGTTTCACCGCCCGTAACAATTTGGCTTAAGAAATCATCACCGTGGTTGTGGTACCGCTCAAGGAAAGTCAATGCACTGTCTAAAAATTTGGTTCTGTGCACATCCGTCAACATTTTCAGTACCCAACGTGCGCACAATGCGCACAATTTTCGGTAATTCAAGTGCTCGGTCACAATTCCATACAAAACACCACGAGAAACATTAGGAAATCGTAAAGTGTCTGTTTTCTCTCACCTTATTGTCCACTTCCTGCACCAAACTTTCATTAACGACCGAAGGACGCCCACTCCGTTGTTCATCATGCACATTTCTGCGGCCATCTACAAATGCTCTCACCCACTTTCGTACCATTCCGTCACTCGCAATGTTTTCTCCGTAAACTGCACAGATCTCACGATGAATATCGATCACTTTTAGGCCTTTAGCACTAAGAAATCTTATAACAGCCCGTACTTCACAGTCAGCGGGACTCACGATTATCGGAGGCATCTTAAACACTCAGTACACAACGTAAACAAGGAAGTATCAGACTCTAATGGCGTCAGTGCGTAGATTAAGGTACAGGCATTCATGTAAAAATAAAATTATTGAGATATCTTAGCACGTCTTTTTTTAAATTTCAAAACGGTACTTATCTAAAGAACACGCCTCGTAACATGTGTAGCCCACTGATTCTTTAATTACGTGCGGGTACAAGTCAAATATTTCATCGCTAGTGAGAAGGTGTGCTATTTGATTTCGCGGTACATGGCATCGCAGGGGAGAAAAGGTGAGCCGCACTAACGGAAAAAATATCGCAGCACCATAAAATAATTAATGTAGAGTAATGAAATTCTGGGGATACATTTGTCTGCGCAACATATTCAAGTGATTAACATTGCAAGATGAAAGGGTAATGTAAGCTCGAAATAAGCAATTGCAAATGTGATATGCTGGTACATATATAACGCGTGTAGCCGCCGAAATGCTAAATGCAGGTTTGCAAACGTTCATGCATTGTGTTGTAGAGATACCAGAAGTCAGTTTGTGAGATGGAATTCCGTGCCTCTTGCACTTGGTCGGTCAATACAGGGACTGTTTGGGGATGATGCTGGAGTTACCTTCTGACCATGTCTCGCATGTGCTCGATTGGGAACAGATCTGGTTATCGGGCCGGCGACGGCGACGTATTGACACTCTGTAGAGCATGTTGAATTGCAACAGCGGTGTGTGGGCGAGCTTTATTGGTTTGGATTGCTGTCCATGCATGGCATTACAACAAGACGAATCACCAGATTGAAGTACAATTTTGTAGTAAGGGTGCCTGGGGTAGCTACGAGAGTGCTTCTGTTGTCTTACGAAATCACACCCCAGAGCATAGCTTCAGGCGTAAGTGGAGTGTGTGTAGCGCTCATACAGGTTTCTTGCAGGCCCCCCAACTGGGCTCCTTCCAGCCAACACACGACCATCACCGGCACCGAGACAGGACCAGCTTTCGACAGAAAACACAAGAGACCTCCACCCTGCTCTCCAGTGAGCTCTGTATTGACACCACGGAAGTCACAAATGGTCGTGATTTATTTTCAGTGGAATGTACACTACATGGCACCTAGCTCGGAGCTGTCCGTGAAATAACCAATTAATAACAGTTCGTTGTGTTGCTGTGGTGCAAACTGCTGCTAGAATTGCAGCTGAAGATGCAGTATTTCCAGTCTCAAAGATAACTAACGCTCACGGCCATTACAGTGTGTATTTAATGCAAACCTGATTTGCATCCTTGTGGTGACGCTACTAGCGCCACTCTTATGAAGCTAATGTGAAATTTGAATCTTTCATGTTTAGAAACGTGCCTACCAACATTGCTAATGTAGAAAAACTCCTTGATTGTCGTGACTTTTTTTTTTTTTTTAGTCAGTGTGTTTCTTTGCGTCATACAATACCCGTTTGTATCACAGGGCGAGACAGTGACGACTGAAACAAAAGTTTCGAGAATGGTCACAACTTTGATATTCGTCGAGATTGAATCGCAGAAATACATTAAATGAAAAATTGCACGTGACACTAGAAAACAGGCACATTTCGTCTTGGCGAGCCGTAATCTCGCAACTGTAACAGCTGACAATAGTAAAGTTATTATTTTCTCCAGCACAAACCTGTTGCAATAAAGTGCACAACATAACTAAAACAATTTCTACTAACAAAGGAGGGAACCTACTTTTGCTCTTCCGATCTATGACGAGGGACTAGGGCAGCAACGACCTGGAGTTTTCAGTGAGTTGCAATACGCACATTTAAGAGATGCAGTAATACTTAAAACTCGAATAGAAATCCACGCCTCGTCTTATTATTATACGTCATATAAAATGTTAAAACGAAAATTAAAACTGTGCTGCACTTGGGTGTGTTCTGCCAACTCAACGGGCAGAGCGGAAACATTTTTGGACACTTCCTTTTTTTATATTTTTCTGTAAATTACTTGAAATTCTGAACTTAATTTTGCAACTATATTCACAATCCTATAAACGCGTGTTATGCGACACAGCAGAATCGGAGAATTTATGACGATAGTACTACAATAACGTGTTCGGATATTTTAGTTTATTACTGTGAGCTGCTGCAGCATAAAAAAAATAGTTGTACTTAATTTATATTCGTGTATGATCGAGGGTACATTTGTAAACAGTCTGCATTCAAGCACTTTTAATCACGGTTTCTGCCGTTACGGTGAGAGGCACAGTGAATTTAAAAAATCACTCGCGGGGGAGTCAGCAAAATGTGTAAAATTTTTTGTCAGTGACAGCAAAAATGTAAACATCCATTAGCGGAGAGCGGAAAAAAATAAAAGCTGGCGTTGTCGATTGTCTCGCTAAGCAGATTTCGCTAATGTTGAATGGCTTGGGGCACGAAGCGCGGAAAGAGAGAGACGGAGGGCGTCAGAGGGAGGGATGTAGGGAGAAAGCTGTCTAAAAGGACATACGTCATCACTGTAGAAGCACATCCCTTTTCATTTCCAGTACGTAAACTCTCAGGTGAACATTTTTCAACTGTGTGGTGCATTTGAAAGGCTGAGGCAAGTGTGATGTCGATGTAAAAAATCAGCTGCAGACAACTGTAAAAAAAAAAAAAAAGACCACAACACTGTAATATTTTCATCCCGTTAACTAAAATGTCGTTCATCAACACGCTGCCTTATTCACACAATTTCGAAATTATAAGCGAAGACATAAGGATATCTACCAGCTGGTTGAGTGGGACATCTTTGGCAAATAGCTCTGCCGGTAAACATTTTATGGGTCATAAGTTACCACCTAAATTTGTAAGAGGTGTAATCTACTCGGTGACATGAGTGTACGAGCAAAGCAATGCTCAATTTATACGGCGTAGAAGCTGCCCTGTAAAAAGCATGATCATTTTCTTGATAAACGGGAAAGCTAATGTGCCGAAATATAAATAACCTTCATAGCTGTCTCAAACTGTTGTTATTGGTGAATTCCAGTGGTCCCGCTCATATTACTAACGTTATACTGAAGGTTTAGGACTATCTGAAAAATGAAATTTATTTAAACAGAATTTACAAGTTTTCATATTACTAACCTGAACTTTAATTAGCGCTGTGCAATCATAACAGACCATCATAATATATCTTTGGCAAAACTAGTTTCAACAACACACTTGCTCCATTAAAGTAAGCTCTTATACTTGAACAAGTGGACCCTACAAAGAGTTCTCTTTATTTCTGAGGCCTGTTTTAAATGACATGGGCCATGCTCGGCAGTAGATTACACAACGCAGTACATAATGTACTTTTTATAGAAATACTTTGAAATAAATCTAGTCTTGACGGGCCGTTTTCTTTTCTTGGTCGAAGATTCGTACAAAGTATACCCTATTCAAAATCCGCCCATTGTGAGGATTGCAGAGGAATGGTATACCGCTGCGAAGAACGAAATTGATCGTTGCCTACTTTGCGTTTCCTCTCCGCTCTTTCACTTTCCTCAAAATGTGCTTCCTCTCCCTGTACTGTCCAAGGCTGCCTCTCAAATAAGGAGAATTGTTACAATGTAGTCATATTTTAAGATCGGCTATTGAGTTCTAATTTAAACATCATGAATAGAGAAAAGACACTTCTAACAGGAAGTTGAAAACACCCACGAGATACTGGATAGGCAGGTTATTTCACTGGTAAGACATGATGTGTTGCAAATGATTTAGGAAACTTTTGAAAGCAGTAACAAAAATTGTCTTGTCCATCAGAAAATAGAAATGATTCCCACAGAGCAACAGTCCATATGAGGAGTAGTAATTTTCAAAACAAAAACAAAAAAAAATCCTGCTTCTGGAAAGAGAAAACCGAGTCGCAACACTGGATGTGAAGGTGGTTTCTACATCCTGAAATGAATGACGAAGAGTGGCTCTTGACTGTTTTCGAAAAGTTGTCTTGTGTGTGTTTGTGTGTGAATTCCTAAGGGCCAAACTGCTAAGGTCATCGGTTTCTAGACTTATAAACTAGTTTATGCAAAGAAGAACACACACACACACCCATGCCCGAGGGAGGAGCCACGCAATCCGTGGCATGGCACCTCAAACCACGCGGCCACTCCGCGGTAGAAGTTGTGTAGTAGGTTTGCAATTAATATAGATGGCAACCACTTTGTAATACACTGCATATCGAAGCTTGCGAAGCTGGTTTGTTGGAGTGAAGCTTCATCGTCATCATTGGTATGGAACACACACACGCAATGCGTTTATAATATGCAGTGAACCTCGCTGCATAAAAACAAAATAAATCGACTAAATCTAGGTTTCTAATCTATTTCACTGCTGTAGTATTGGCGTTCGTAAAATCATTCGACGTGCCCTTATAGCATCATAGGACGCACTTCTCTCTTATATGTCTCATAGACTTTTTCAGTGCACCACGTAAAATATTGCGATAATATACCGATTTACCAGTTAGATTTGCGGTCAGAACATTCGAAGATGAATATCCCCAATAGTGCTGAAATAGCATAAGGATCTGTTTACCTGATGGTCGGCGTTGTAATTATTAACTCATAATTTCCAAAAGAGTAATCGATGTGTTATCTTATATTCTGAAGAATGCCATTCAAGGCCGATACTTAATGTTATTTCTATATTATTATTGAGGCTTCAAGTGCAATAGTGGATGTTTACTTTGATTTCTTTATTCAGTAATGTAATTCGAAATTTTTGAAAATTCATCAGCTACTAAAACAAATTTCTGTTTATACCCCATCTGAGTAAATTTAAACTGCGTAATGAAGTTTGTTTTTCCGTTGGGATTTCTGTTTCTTCTGTTACACGAATACATCAGTTCTTTCACCGATATAGTCCAGTACTTCCAGTGACGATGTTTGCTCAATACGAAATTTCACGTTGAATTCTCTATCTGCCAAAATTTTCTTCTGAATACAGTTGTCAGAGCGAATATAGTGTGAAGCGTCATAAGCAAAGCACAGAGGAACGCTGTGCGCTCCAGTTATAAGGCTTTCAAATTGTAAGTATACTTATTTAGCATGCGACATACAAAGATCAGGAATCTTTCATCCCACAACTCGCAGACAAACATATGATGAGAGTTTGACTCCCGAGATTCATAGCTGCGGAGAGCATTTCTTGCGTTACGACGACTGCGTAAGCTAGATAACATCAGAACATTGACGTATTTCAAAAATTTCTAACTGAGGTAGAGATTAAAACAAATTTCCACAAGTTTTAAGAATACTATAAACTACTTTCAATGTCGAGATGTTATCTCTAAAGCTTACATACGTACACACATATAATATATGACACGAGAAAAAGGATCGTATTTCTTACTTTATAATAAAGTTAGTTAGTTCGTTAGTTAGTTTCATATTCCATTGATCATTTTGCGTGATAAATCGCAAATTAATTTGTACACATGGTCATATTCTGAACATTTGTAAATTTTCTGAAAAACATTATACAGATTTTGTGAGTTATTATGTCCTACCCTTTACACAATACAGTAACAGAAATTCGTTCTAGCCTAGTGTTTTTAAGTGTTGTATCTCAACTTTTTTTGCTGATTCGACTATTGTTAATAAAATATTCGCCGAAGATGACATGAAATTAAAGTGATTTCTTTTGTATTTTATGCCTTTTTTCAAAGTCGGCACATTATGCCCCTTTGTACATTGTAAGCTACTACTGCAGTATTTTTCTTTCATCGAGACCTGTAACTGTTTCATGACATATACTGTTGAAGTAAGGCCTTTCTACAACTACGTCTACATTTCTACTCTGCAAGCCACCCAACGGTGTGTGGCGGAGGGCACTTTACGTGCCACTGTCATTACCTCCCTTTCCTGTTCCAGTCACGTATGGTTTGCGGGAAGAACGACTGCCAGAAAGCCTACGTGCGGGCTCGAATCTCTCTAATTTTACATTCGTGATCTCCTCTGGAGGTATAAGTAGGGGGAAGCAATATATTCGATAACTCATCCAGAAACGCACCCTCTCGAAACCTGGACAGCAAGCTACACCACGATACTGAGCGCCTTCCTTGCAGAATCTGCCACTTGAGTTTCCAGTTTACTCGCCTGAAATGTGTATGTAACCATCCTACCAAGTATCTGTAGGTGGACTGGATGGTCTGTTTGTTGCTTACAAGGCTAAAACCTCATCTGATTTCTCCTGGTCATTAGATTCACCTCCTCTGTTGTTTCACGTTCTTTACCAGAAAGAGGAGAAAGACACTCGAGAATATTCTTATCTTTCTAGCGTTTAATTATCACTGGAAGACTAATTGTTTACACATCAATCGTTGATCCAACTGAAGTAGTAAGGGTATGATAATATTTTTCCACAAACGTTTTTGACGCTTGGCGTGTAGTGAAGAGAAAAACATCATACAATAATGCAGTACACTACTGTCAAATTCTCGTAAAAATCAATTCAAAGTAAGCTTTTAAGAAACGAACGAGATAAGCAAAAAATGACGCTAGGCAAGCAAAAGCTTTAAGAAATCCGTAACAAAAATCAAACTAAACAACAAAGTCTTGCATTCTCTATTATTTACAGGTAAAAATTTCGAAACCTACGAAAGATCTGGTATGTAGTTCAAACAATGGTCGCCGAGCTTGCTGTGTGCAGATTGTCTCGCGACAACTTCATGAGCAAAGTTAATCTGACGTTCAGTGGGTCACACAAAGTGAGGAGGATGCCTTGTATGACTTCTGACGCATTTGCACTTGCTTAATTTATTTTCTTCCTTGTCTGCGTCCAAGATTCCAAAATCCAAAATGGGCGTTGGGAGAACTTATGAAATTCTTCAACAGTTTAATAGTGACAGTATTCAAAGTGACAGATTTGTTGCAGGACGTTGCACTTATATGGTGTTAGTCCTAGCTAATCGAAAGAACCAAATAAAATGTGTTCGCTAGCGTCTGAAAGGTTCATAGCACGCAAGCAAAGAGCTACAGTTTTAATATGAAGCAGCAGGTCATTGGTGAGGCACTGACATTTTCGAAAATTGCAAATGAATTTTTTAGGACACAGTGGCGGTATTCCTGTTATGTGGTATTTCTGTTTCTAGGCACATTATGAAAGAGTATTGAGAGAAGTATTTTAGAATGTCTGTTCCAGCCAGGGGAAACGTGATACCGTTAGCCGCTATATGAGGAAACAATGTCACAAAGCAAACGATTAGTGACTTATGTTCCAGTGTATTTTATCCTAGATAAAATCACGTATGGTCGGAAGACAAGGATCGCATACAGTATTTGATGTTAGGTGCAAAGACCCCGTCACCGTTGATACTGTTTTTCACGTCACATAACTACCAATGTTCACCCTTGCTGTAGAGAAATTTGTAGCTCGTGTAATTTCCCACTCTAAAACAATATACCATAGCAGAAACGTCGAAAGGGGTAGTAGACTTGGCCAAACAGTGTCTCTAGGCCAATACATGATTTCGGTGGTGGCCATTCAATTATAAAAGCTGGTAATCAGAACATCATTATCTTGTAATCATCGTCTTTGCACACTGCAGGTGCAGCATAATTTCGATGACTTATCTGATTCTCAGTAGCTATGATCGTGGTTGTCCGATCAAGAGGCGGAACTCCTGAAATATAATGAGGTGCCCGTAATTCAAAGAGTGTACTGCTATTTCTGATATGTTGTATTTGTTGTACCACCCCAGTGTCACATAACATCCCTCGTTGCACTTTAACACCGCCAAATTCTCAAAACAGCTTTTTCATGGCAACACCTGCTTCAGAGACTGTGCTACACAGTGTGTGAAAGGAGGAATGGTCAGTTATCAAGGATATGACAGGAACGATGAATTTAAGCAAAAGGTGTAGTAAATATGGGTCCTAAAATCCATACCTTAAGTCCTATGAGCGCCTTTTCATCTCCGATACTGTGAAGCAAATCTGTTTTACTACAAGATCTTTGCTATCCATATGTTAGGAGATAATATTGACCAAAACAAGACAAATTTTCTACTAAAAGGTATGCATTCTAGCCCTTCTTTGTAAGAAATTTTTGCTTCGAATGGTCGTCGTTAAATCTCAGAATATTGACAATTCCTCCTGGGAGGAATAATAATAATAATAACGAAACTAATAATAGCAAAGGACATTGTAACCTATCCCTCACTTATCGACAGTGAAATATTAAACCGCGTGTACCTAATGGAAATTTGGGAAAAGCAATCGTCACCGAATTTAATTTGTCGGTAAAGAGGGAGGAAAGTGTTACATCTAAATGAAAGGAAAAATGCAAATGAAACTGGTGGAAATTAATTTTGAAAACGGGTAAAGTTAATAAAGAAAGTAAATGTGCGGCCATTACGTTAACAATTAACTAGTGGTAATTAGATATTTGAGATTTGGGGGAAATTATGTTCGCCAGTCCTAAGGACAATTACTATACTAACTGAAAAAGAAAGGTTAATACACATATAATTAGCACTAGAAGCATGGCAACTGAAGGTTGACATGTGCAGTGTGAAAACTGAAAGTTTGTCAGAAGTAATAAATTTCGCTGCACTCTTACTTAATTTAGCAAAAGAATTAATAAAACAGGAAAATCGAAAGTTAATTAAGTGACTGAAGTTAATAGTGAGCTTTCTTTCTGAAGCACATCGAAATTCCTTAAAGTACGGTTAGTCTTGGACTACCTCAACAATCATTTCAAAAGCTACTTGAATCTACACAATTTTGAAATAAGGGATTTAACTTTGAACTTGAATTAAATGATTCTGAACAATTAACAATAGTAAACTTTAGTACATACCAAGCTGAGCTGCAGTCACAGGTAAGCTAAAATACGGTAACAAAACTCGCACTCTTAATCTGTGCTTGTGTAATCTGAATATTGTAGCCAGCTATGAATACTTTAACTGAACTTTGAAATTAAAGCAGTGAAATAGAATAATATTGCATTAATGCTGGCATTTGAATTTCAATGACACTCGGGTTCATTCCGGAAAAGGAAGGGACCCTGCTTGATAATGCAATTGGGACAATGAGCAACAAAGGTTCATGCTAAGTTGCTGTAATTTTGATGCAACAATTTTAAAAGTTTGAAAATCTGAGGTCTGCCATACAGTTCTAAAACTTTACGTGCTTCAAATCTTCCTTGTTGGTTGATTGAAGGTTTGAAGCCGTCGATCGAGGAGGTGGCGACAGTCACTCATTGTCGGCCATAGCTGTTGCAGAAGCTGGATGTTGGTGCGCCTTCTTCTCAACACGGTCACCAGACGAAACGGGCTCTTGATGTGCGCCAGCTAATGCTTCCCGTCCGCGACACCATGTCAGAAACTATCATCGCAAGTCGAGTGCAATTACATGCTGCCAAACCCCGAAAGCGCGGTATCTCGCGGGGAGCGTCACATAACACACCTGCTCTACTCGCTACTCCCGCCAGACTCTCTCTGCTTAGCCCACGCTCCATGCGGCACAGTTCACACTCCCAAAGATCCTAAACACTCTGGTTCTCCACACGACCTATCGACGTATTCATTCGATAGCAGTTTTCCCTAGGCAAGACCCCAGCGTAAAAATACCAATAATATTTACGAAACAAACCAATTATATATCGACATAAATGCATAAATATATATATACAAATAGTAAAACAATTACAACATGTAAAGACACAGAAATGTCATATATTCAGGTAACAAAAATAAGGAAAACAAATTTATAGTACAATAGATGGAAATAGGAAGATATGCATTTCCGGCATTACACGTGCCCCACATTGTCTGAGGATATTCGTGTAACCTAAACAGACTCAGAAAAAGAAACAGCGGAAATGCATATGCTCAAAACATGAACAAAATTTAGCATTCGTCTAATTAACCATAAACCAATTTTTAGACGATAATAATTAAGTGGAGACACTCCTAATCTTATTCCACTCTGTCATCTTGCACAAAATAAAACAGGTTGACAACATAATAAAATTCATAGAAAACATAGAAAATGGTTTAGCTATCCAAAAAATCAAAATTCCTACCAGTACCAAGAAAGGGAATACTATTTACAAAATTAATCAGAGTACATGGTCATGAAAAACAGGTATATCAAAATATACAAATTAATAATTAATTACATAGAATACACATTTTATATAACCTTTTCATAATTAATACTCTCGTCATGAAAGTCCAATTAACGCTAAACAAGAAAATAATATACAGCAGATCGACAAAACCATAAATATTGACAGCAGAATTCTTTCACATCAGCTGTCCGGGAAGAAAAACAACTCCGCCATCCGTACTCGCAAGTACAAAGAATGCCGATAGCGGCACAAGAGCCGACTGCGGCACAAGAGCCGACAGCGGCTCCGCCTCACCAGTATTGTTGCGCCCACCTGCGCGGCATGCTTGATCTCACTCGCCTGTGTAACGGTTTCCAGAACGTCTGTTTCACTGAATTCTTTAGGAAAAACTCACTCCCAAGTAATCTCAAGGAGTCCCTTAATATTATCACAGTGGATAACTCAACACTGTCCATCATCACATGCATGTACTAGCCTGAAACTTAAAACAGCATCTAAGTACATCGGCAATGACTAGTAAAACACACATTCATGAAATCTGACAGCTAGTTACAAAAGCATATTTACATTCCTTAATCTACTGTGACTCATCTGAAAACTTAAACTAGCAGCTTGGATTTATCAGATGATTACTAATCAGTTACCCTTAAATCATTTAGTCAAAATTAATTTCTTATTAATTACAACTTCTTTAATGCCCTCTTGGTCAGGCAAAAGCATGGAAATCTAGCAAATCGTGAAATATTACACTCTATATTTACATACTGTACAAATGACCGATTCTGTGGTATTAATCAATCCTAGGTTGGTACAATTTCAGGTCTACAATGTTCCGTATACCTAATAGCTTTCCAGAGCTTGGATTCTCTAAGCAATAAACATTTGTGTGAGGTATACCAATGACTTTATATGGTCCATTATAAACAAACTTAAACTTAGAGATTTCATGGTCTATCTCGCTCGATTTCTCATGAGCTTTTACAAGTACTAAGTCTCTGATTGCAAACTTAGCAAAACGCGCTTTAGCGTCATGACGACGTATGCGAGCATCGGCTTTTAGCTTCATTACTTCTTGCAAACGATCTTTTTTCACAACAATACTAATGTCAATCCGTGGAGGGAATTTGATTATCTCTTCCACTAAACTTTTACTTCTGTCATCCAACAGTATTTCCTCTGGAGAAAATCCCGTCGATTCATGTCTGAAGGTGTTCATAATTCTCTCAAATACTGCTACATATTTGCCCCATGCCCTATTGTTGTGATGGCAATAGGTACGGCAAAGTCGGCCTAGCTCGCGCATATACCTCTCAGCGGGATTCCCAGCCGGACAATAAGCTGAAATATGGATCACCTCGACCCCATTACTTTCCATGCCTTCCTTTCACAACTTAGAAGTAAATTGTGCCCCATTGTCTGATAGGATCGCCTTGGGCTTACCAATATGAACAAAATAATCGTTCACAAGCTTGCTATAGACCGCTTTGGCTGTAGCTTTCCTAATCGGGTATAGCTTGATGAACTTGGAAAAAGCTTCTAGCACTATTAAAATGTAGGCAAAGTTTCCTGATGACTTGGGCAAAGGTCCGTGCAAGTCCACGCACAGTAATTCAAAGGTGTCGTTAGGCCTTATACTTTGCATAGGACCACGACTCGTACAGTTGGTAACCTTCACCCTCTGACATAAATCGCAAGTTTTCACTCTGTCAGTAACGCGTTTTAACATGTTGTTAAAATGCACTACTTCACTCAGCTTTTCCGTACATTTCTTTGGTCCACAGTGACCATACGCCAAATGGTAGTAGTCTATTATTTCCGTGACATATTTGGTGGGCCAGCATACCCGCCAAATATTACTATCTTCACCCTTACGTATGTACAAGATATGATCGTATATCTTGTAATACTTTCTATATTTCTCTCCTTCTGGACTCCTTTCGTCATACCGGGTTTTCACCATATTTAAACAACCGCCCTCGTTCTGATGACGACGTAGATTCTTACAGATGTTCACTACTAATTTACGTCCCTCAATTTCTTTAAAATAGTATAATTTGACCACTCTATCTGACTCATCTTTCAATACATCTTGATTAGGCTCGAGCAACCGCGATAGCGCATCCGCTACGCAATTGTCGGTCCCTTTTACGTAACAGATGTCATAGTTAAATCGCTGTAAATACAGCGACCACCTAGTCAGTCTTTCGTGAAGTAGTTTACAATCCTTCAGATAAGTGAGCGCCTTATGGTCCGTATGAATAATCAACTTACGGTCCCATAGGTAACCCTTGAACGTCTTGAATCCCCACACGATAGCAAGACATTCTTTCTCAGAAATCGTGTAGTTTCGCTCACTTTTTGATAAAGTTCGACTCGCGAACGCTATCGTCCGGTGTTCCTTATCCTCTCCTTTACCAACTTCTTGGAACATTTCTACCCACACCCCGTAATTCGACGAATCCGTTCCCAGATGGAAGGGTACCGATAAATCAGGATGAAATAGTATGTTAGATCTTAACAACTTGTCTTTTAATCTCTAGAAAGCGGCCTGACATCCGTCAGTCAACACAAACGGAACATTTCTGCGTAAGAGGTTATTCAAATTTTCATCATTAAACACTTGTCCTTTTACAAATTTACGGTAAAATCCTGTGAGCCCTAGAAAACTTTTTAACTGTTTCCTAGACTTGGGTGGAGGACAATTCCTTATTGCCTCTAGTTTCTCTGGGTCCTTCGTAATACCAGCAGTAGTAATTACATGCCCTAAAAATTTCAGTTCCTGCTTCACAAATTCGCATTTCTTTAGCTTTAGAGTCATTCTGCCACAGCGCAATGCTCTAAAAACTTCATCTAACAGGTCACAATGGTCATGCCAAGTGGCATTGCGAATCATCCTTAAACTCAATCTCCAGTTCCGCTGTGGGTATTACAGCTGCCACTTTATAATCGATTTCTGGAACACTACTTAAATTGTTCTCACTGACAGTGATTGTATTTTCTACTGCCGTGTATACAGCTGATCTACTACATAGCCCCCATGCTCCCCACAAAAAATTTTACAAATTTTTTGGGCCAGTGGCCAATAATGATTTGATAAAATTTTTCATAACTACAATAACAAAGAAATCAAATGCACACACTTATTTATACAGTGTTGGTCAAAAGCTAAAATTTTCTCACAGTCCATAAAGACAGTCCAGATTGTTCATCACAGTAGAATTTCAGTGGTTTTCTTTTCAAAGTCTGAGCAGTAAAAGACAATGCACACGGAAGTAGTGGATTACCATGCAGTCTTGAAGAAGTAGTGTTGTCCTTCCAATGGAAAGACAGGGCTGACTCTTGAATGCTGACAGGTAATGGGCCACAACAGAGCAAACCCACAGCAAAGTCATTCGACGTTTTGAAGGATATTGGTAGGTAGGTCATCACAGAGCAGACCCACTGTAGTCCTTGTAGAAATAATGATACTGGTGAGTCAGCAAAGGTGTAGACCCACTGTAGTCCTTGTAGAAATAATGGTATTGGTGGGTCATCAAAGATGCAGACCCACTGTAGTCCTTGTAGTGAATATGGTATTGGTGGGCCACCAGAGGTGCAGACCCACTGTAGTCCTTGTAGAGATGGTCAGCAGCCATCTGTTGTGACTGTGCGGGTGCACAATCACCATTGAAGAGTCTTGCAGAGAAGATAGCAAGTCCATAAACCACCACTTCTGCACTCACAAAGTTTGTGGAATTGTCCTTAGAACCAGCAATGCTGTTATCCAGTCCCTTGCTGAATTATTAACACATGTGCAAACACTGTCAGTCCCTACTTCTCACATATTGTCCATATACTATGACCAACAGAAACGTGTGCAGTGAAATGTAACGTACAAGTTACTTAATTAGATGAACTGGTGTCAATTACAATTTTATAACATAAGAATACAATTACAAAGATACAAAATACATCATTAAAGAACATAACAATACAGATAACATTTGTAGTAACACAGGCTTTACAAAAGAATAGAAATAAACATATACATCAGTGTTAAAAAAATAATGACATAAGTACATACATAAAAGATCAGAATAACTTTTGAAACATCACCTTCACATATGAGCAACAAAACAGAACAAATAATGTCTAAACATCTTTACAAAGTAAATAACATAGTATTAGAAAAATTCTACAACATAGCTCTCATCAGCTAAACACATAAAGACAGGAAAAACACAAATACACAAGGGTACAGAAACATATAGAGGGATGACACAAAAGGAAAGGACAGGGTTTGTTTTACTGCAGTATTTTGCATGGAGATCTCCCTTTGTTCATCATTATTCCCAAAAGTACTATCTAAGCGTGCTTTCTGTATTCTGTTCACATCCTCTTTCAAAATAGTTTTTCTCCACTGTACACTACCCTTTTTTTTTGGCCAAACTATTTTCTTATAGCTTCTTAATGCATTTCGTCCAATTCATCATAGTTAATTTCTTATATAGTCTACCCCATCTTAAGCTAACTTAAATCTACTGAGCTCAGATGCTAAACTAAGGGACGAGGCAATGCAGCATCACATAAAACAATTAATACAAACATCAATGACAAAAAATAGAAATGGCAAAGCAAGGAGCATAAATTACAACTAATATAAGGCACTGTGCAGGGAACAAGAAAAACTAGCTTAGAAGAGTAACACAAAGTCAAATTCAGTAACACTATGCCTGGCAAACAGCAGCAGCAAATATAAAAAATATAAAAAATATAAAACTTATATCTATACATGACAAAGCTCAAGCAGAAAAAATATTACACTAAAATGGCCATGTCTAATACCTATGTCACATCTTAACACTAGAGTGATGCATCACGAGAACTTACACTAGCAGATAAGTTACCAAATCGTAAAGAAATTATTTCTGCAATTCATGTGAAGGGAAATGTCTATTTATGTGCCCTCGTTTTCTTGGAAGTAAATCATAAATTTCTTATTGACTGGATCTGTAGGCATAAAATAACTATATTAGTACATATATTAAATTTTATTTTAACCAATGCTGCAGTGCAGCTAGAAACTTGATATTAAACAAAATGTGTAAATAAATACATAAAGCAAGTTATATGGCATTTTTCTCAACTAGCAAGACAATAACCGTGAAATGTTTCTCATCGTTTCATTAGGCATTTCAGTAAATATTATAAATTACGAGCTCCACAGTATGCTTTCAACAAGGAAATGTCAGTAGCGCAGACAATGGCCTCCCCTTTCTTTTTTTCTACCTGTGCTTCTGACGAGGCACTCACACTAATGGCTTGTTCTCGAGGCGTCTGACACACCTGGGTGCCCACGACGCATTATGTGCAGGTGGTCACTTAACTTTCTTACGGAAATATTTACGACAGCAGTTTCCGCTACAGTGACAGCCTCATATAAAAATATTTCACAGGCCAAGAATTCGCGTTGCAAATGTGTAGAAACAAAATCCCATGAATATAACATTGTCCAAAAATTTTTCGCCTTAATTGTGATACATTCACGCATTTATACACATTTCATAACTCTTAAAGTACGACTCTCAGCTTATTGATCATAAACATACCTCAACAGCATAATACACACCGTCGTCGTAAAAATAACATCATAACACCTCACCTCAGTCAAATGTCAAAAACGTCGTAGCTTTCTGCAATAATTTCAAAACCTAAAGAAAATTCTCTGCTCATTTCAGTAGTGTCATCTACCTCAAACGTACTTTAAAAATCATGATCTCATACCAAATACATCATTCAAAGCTCTCATAGTATCACAATGGTTCCGAAAGAATATGAAGAGTTCACACAGTACAGACAAAATACAATTTCGTAAGTGTGAAGTAATCCAACTCTGTAATTGCGTAAACATGTGTCACTGACATCATAAAAAAGTTTGTCTCTCTCAGTTAAATGATCAGATAGCTGTGTAATATATGTGTTAGACGAATATGGTACCGATGTGTAAAGTTGTATAAGCAAATACTATATTAGCTAGGGTTCCTTGTGCTTGCCAAACACATGGTACACAAAGTAAGTATGTACCCCCTGAGGATTAATGTAATTATACCCTCAGGTGTTACAGATTACAGCAATGGGATGAAATGTATCACGGAAAACTTTCTTTGTAATTCAAAAATCTTTAAAAATAAATGTTTTAAGTACAAAATTAATCACTCAAATACGTGTCCTGTAGCGCTAAATGTGCGTCTTGCTGTAAGATAATCTCTGTGGAAGTGTCGTAGTTATTGTCCTCCGAAAGCTAAGTTCTGCAGAAGCCAATGTACTTACCTCATGATACACAAAAGTGAAGTTTTAGGAATTGTCTTTAGAACCAGCAATGCTGTTATCCAGTCTCTTGCTGAATTATTAACACACGTGCAAACACTATCAGTCCCTACTTCTCACAAATTGTCCATATACTATGACCAACAGAAACGTGTGCAGTGAAATGCAACTTACAAGTTACTAATATGATGAACTGGTGTCAATTACCATTTTATAACATGAGAATACAATTACAAAGGTACAAAATACATCATTAAGGAACATAACAATACAGATAACATTTGTAGTACAGGCTTTACAACAGAATAGAAATAAACATATACATCAGTGTTACAGGAATTATAACATGAGTACATACATAAAAGATCAGAATAACTTTTGAAACATCAACTTTACACATGAGCATTAAAACAAAACAGAATAAATAATGTCTAAGCATATTTACAAGGTAAATAACATATTCTTCTAATAATTTCCGGGTATGCAGCCGGATCCCGTCGACATTCTGCCACGATATTTCGGCCCAGAGACGTCCGGCCATCATCAGGTGAGTACACAACTACTGAAGAGCCCAGGTGCAGTCGCGGTATTTATGCCGAATCTCGTGGCAGAATGTCGACGGGATCCGGCTGCATACCCGGAAATTATTAGAAGAAGAAATACGCCGGGAAAATTTCAGAAGTCACATCAAATAACATATTATTAATGCCAATTATATTTGAGGAGAACAGTATTCCTCTTCATAGTGAATGTAGCTTAGTATTAGAAGAAGAAAAAATTCTATGAAACTACAGAGAGACAGGAAGAAAACAACTACACAAGGGTACACAAACACATAGTGGGATAACACAAAAGGAAAGGACAGGGTTCGTTTTGCTGCAGTATTTTGCATGGAGATCTCCCTTCGTTCATGACAAATTACAAAACTTCGCCATCTCTCTCACCACATCCACCACTGCTGGCGGCTCACCTCCAACTGTGCAACGCTACGCGCTGTTCACATCCAGCTGCCGCTGCCAAACACTACAATGGCAGACAACAATGCAAACTAGCCACAGACTGCACACAGCACAGCCAGTGATTTTCATACAGAGAGCGCTACGTGGCGAAACAGCCTACTTACATAAAGGAAACATAAACAGCCTACTTACACCTACAATCTCTTAGTTCGTCGTATAAGCGACCGAACTGCCTTAACCAGACCTCATCCCTCTCTGCATCCCCTATCTCGATGACGGACGTTTTATCCGACATCTGATCTTCTCTTAGCACTTGCGAATCATCCTTAAATTCAATCTCCAGTTCCGCTGTGGGTATCACAGCTGCCACTTTATAATCGATTTCCGGAACACTACTTAAATTGTTCTCACTGACAGTGATTGTATTTTCTACTGCCGTGTATACAGCTGATCTACTACTTGTGGGCGCAGTTCTTTCTCTTAACACTGGCACACTCTCCCGCCGTTGATTATTCCATACGGAATTTTGATAACGACACCTGGGTTTTCTCTTGTTATTGGGCCTCCAAAATTTCTCCACGCCCGGTCGGCCCCTCACCGGCGCGGCTAATGGTTTCCCTGTCTTGTCCCAGCAGATACGCTCCCCGGATGCTGCTGAGGCGGCTGATCACACCCTCTGGCGTTATTACTATTCTGCGAAGCCCGTGTCACGCTAGTATGATACTGGTTTCCATCATTCCTGTTATTATTTGCATTGTACCGATTGTCATTACGGCCGAACCACTATTGTTATTGCTGCCATGGTTGCGGTATGCATTATACCCATGGTTATCGTGGTTGTGGTTCCTGTTCTTGTTACCACGGCTTCTACCACTGTCGCGAATATTGCGCCAATTGTCCTCGTCCTCAACTCTTTCCAGGAAACCATTGATTGTCTTGTAGTTGCTTCCTGCATAGCGTTTTGTATCATCTGGAAGCTTCTTGTAGAGTTCCCAGACTATTTCGGATGCCGTGCGGCGATCACGTAAATATTCCAACTTGCGGATCCAGCCCTCACAAAACTCCTTCATCGAGCCGCGCGAATTCGCATCGAAAGGCCTCGATACGACAAATTCGCGCCAGACACTTTGCTGTGTTTGCTCTGACCAGTATTCAGCCAGAAACAAATTTTTAAATTCGTCAAAAGTCAGGTTCGTAATGTTAAGGTTTAAGCCCCAACGCTTGGCATCACCAGCCAACACATCAATAACCGCATTAATTTTTCTCTCATTAGTCCATGATCTGGGTAAAACTCTTTCACAATTTTTAATGAAATCCGTCGCGTGTATACCGCCTTTTTTCAAGGGGTCGACCGCTCGTCTTTCATCAACAATTCCGAACTATGTGCACAGATTGGCACATAGCTCTGTTTTTCGTCAAGTTTCTTTTCTAATTCCGACACTCTCGTAATTACGTGGCAAGTGGTTGTCGCAAGCGTTTCTACTTCCATTTTCTTCTCTTCGCAGGTATTAGCCTGCTTCGTCACTTTAGCATCAATCTCGGACACTAAAGCCTTTAAAGTTTCCACCTTCTTTTGATCCTCTTTTTTCACTAATTGAATTTGTTCCGTCGCCTTATTCTCGATGATCGGAGCAACAGCTTCTCCTACACTTTTCTCAATTCTGCTAATTTCGGAATAAAAACGAGTATTTATGCTCGCAATTTCCGCCTGAACGCCTATCATTTCCTGTTTAACGATTTCGGTATTAATCACAACAACATTTTTTCAGACTGAGTCGTGATTTAGTTAATCAAAACATTCAATAAAACAGTTAAATTCCCGGAAACTACCGGTTTTACTTCCGTAGCGGCTTCCTCTTTAATTGTCCCCCCGTATTTGTCATCAAGGGGTTCACATTTGATTTTAACTTCCGATTCCGAAACATTTTCTGAAGTTTGGAATTCCGTTTCTGATCTTTGTTGCGTTTCGTCGGTCGCGTCTTTCATGCTAGCCGCCTGCCCCTGAACAATGGGTACCGCAGTGCGCGTTTCCCACTGTTCGATCGATTGTTCCGTATCCAAGTCTACCAAATTTTGGTAATTGTTGGCTTCACTCATTTTAATAATTTTCAATATAAATGATAAATCTCAAATCTAATTAGGATTGCTCCCACTACTTAATCTCGCTGACGTAACGACTTGTTCGTAACCAGTACTTTGTTACGAGATTTGTACAATACAAAATTCGTGTCCAGAACAACCTCATATCTGAAGATTGTCCTGCCACGGTCGCCACGTGTAACCTACCCCTCACTTATCGACCTTAATGACAGTGAAAAATTAAACCTCGTGTACCTAATGGAAATTTGGGAAAAGCAATCGTCACCGAAGTTAATTTGTCGGTAAAGAGGGAGGAAAGTGTTACATCTAAATGAAAGGAAAAATGTAAATGAAACTGGTTGAAATTAATTTTGAAAAGGGGTAAAGTTAATAAAGAAAGTAAATGTGCGGCCGTTACGTTAACAATTAACTAGCAGTAATTAGATATTTGAGATTTGGGGGAAATTATGTTCGCCAGTCCTAAGGACAATTACTATACTAACTGAAAAAGAAAGGTTATTACACATATAATTAGCACTAGAAGCGAGGCAACTGAAGGTTGACACGTGCAGTGTGAAAACTGAAAGTTTGTCAGAAGTAATAAATTTCGCTGCACTCTTACTTAATTTAGCAAAAGAATTAATAAAACAGGAAAATCGAAAGTTAATTAAGTGACTGAAGTTAATAGTGAGCTTTCTTTCTGAAGCACATCGAAATTCAGTAAAGTACGGTTAGTCTTGGACTACCTCAACAATCATTTCAAACGCTACTTGAATCTACGCAATTTTGAAATAAGGGATTTAACTTTGAACTTGAATTAAATGATTCTGAACAATTAACAATAATAAACTTTAGTACGTACCAAGCTGAGCTGCAGTCACAAGTAAGCTAAAATACGGTAACAAAACTCGCACTCTTAATCTGTGCTTGTGTAATCTGAATATTGTAGCCAGCTATGAATACTTCAACTGAACTTTGAAATTAAAGCAGTGAAATAGTATAATATTGCTTTAATGTTGGCATTTGAATTTCAACGACACTCGGGTTCATTCCGGAAAAGGAAGGGACCCTGCTTGATAATGTAATCGGGACAATGAGCAACAAAAGTTCATGCTAAGTTGCTGTAATTTTGATACAACAATTTTAAAAGTTTGAAAAGCTGAGGTCTGCCATACAGTTCTAAAACTTTACGTGCTTCCAGTCTTCCTTGTTGGTTGATTGAAGGTTTGAAGCCGTTGATCGAGGAGGTGGCGACAGTCACTCATTGTCGGCCATAGCTGTTGCAGAAGCTGGATGTTGGCGTGCCTTCTTCTCGACACGGTCACCAGACGAAACGGGCTCTTGATGTGCGCCAGCTAATGCTTCCCGTCCGTGACACCATGTCAGAAACTATCATCGCAAGTCGAGCGCAATTACATGCTGCCAAACCCCGAAAGCGCGGTAACTCGCGGGGAGCGTCACACAACACACCTGCTCCACTCGCTACTCCCGCCATACACTCTCTGCTCAGCCCGCGCTCCACGCGGCAGAGTTCACACTCCCAAAGATCCTAAACACTCTGGTTCTCCACACGACCTATCGATGTATTCGTTCGATAGCAGTTTTCCCTAGGCAAGACCCAGCGTAAAAATACCAATAATATTTACGAAACAAACCAATTATACATCGACATAAATGCATAAACATATATATATACAAATAGTAAAACAATTACAATATGTAAAGACACAGAAATGTCATATATTCAGGTAACAAAAAAAGAAGGAAAACAAATTTATAGTACAATAGATGGAAATAGGAGGATATGCATTTCCGGCGTTACAACATAGATATGACAGTAACGTCAGTCTGATTTGAATAACGTTATGTAAATTTCTCATGAGGCGACGTTCCTGTAGTATGGGAGTGACAACACACTATTAGAAACGAATGGCATGAAGCAGACGAAATGAATCTGAAGAAGACAGTATCTGGTCTAGGACACTGCAAGGAATGGCTAGGGTAATGTAAGAAGGTTACTAAGAGGGAGGGAAATGGAAAAGAGAAGTTGGGAGAATCGTGCCATACTTTCGTGGTCTATCTCCATTGCTTAAATATGCAATCAGTTTTATTTACAGGCTCATGTTCATTGATTTCTGGTTACTCGATTTATCGCAGCAATGTAAAATTGGTGGAGCAGTGATTGAGAGTTCCCCATAGCTATTCTGGAGGAGGAAGCATGGCTATTAAACATGAACTTCTGTAATATCGCCCTATTCTAATAATTATTAATCCTTATGTTAGTGAGTTTAGAGTACGTAAAATTTTCGCGACAGTGGCTGTAATCTGCGTAAAGCTGTAATGGAGTGCATTTGTCATATCTACGAGGCGTCACTTTCGAAATGCGATTCCATCAGCAAAAAGTAGATCTTCGCTTTCATGTTCCAGAACAACACTCCTGCTTTCAGTGGCTATCGCGTGTATAGGGGAAGAATCTGACTATTCAGAGGCTGTAAAGTGTAAAATGGCTGAGCGTATAGTATACGTGTAGCTCTCAATAAATCGACGACGAAACGTATTACACATTTCTGACAGTACATGTAAACTTGAAGTACGGTGCACAGTAATTATCCGTAATTGATTTGCCAAGACGAAACTAATAACAGTACAGTAAAATACCTTCATCACTTGCGTTGCAGTCAGAGGTCTGCTGCGGGTGTAGTCGTGTAACTGAGTCAGCACCGAGCGAGGTGGCGCAGTGTCTAGCATACTGGATTCGCATTCGGGAGGTCGACGGTTCAGTCCCCCATCCTGATTTATGTTTGCCGTGATTTCCCTAAATCGCCCCACGCAAATGCCGGCATGGTTCATTTGAAAGGGCACGGTCGATTTCCTTCCCCGTCCTTCCTTAATCCGATGAGACCGATGACCTGGTCTCCATCCCCAAAAACAGCTCAGCAACGATTCTGCCACATTCTTGGGACAACGAGCTCTTTGCACAAAACCGCTTTCATACTCTATACATATTTGGGATTACTTTGTAGCTCGCTCTATCACAGCTGTAGAGCTTCATTTATTTTAAAAGTCTCGTACTCCCTTGTTGTGTTGCTCTTGTTACATTCCCAAAATAAGTTCAATTGCGGTGAATTACACTGCGCCACATGATCCAGTTAAAGTTCAGAAAGGATTATTGTGACCTCAAAAGCGATAGCGTGTGACCCAGGATAGCAGCAAACTTCTCGAAAGTTGTTGCACTAAATTGAAGCTGGATGTTATTGTTTTCCTCTTTTCAACAAAGAATTAAACAGCCATCTGGCTCCACATACACGATAGGTACATTGACCTAGGATTCGACACCTGCTGGCGGTGTCTTCATCAGAATGAGATGTAAATCGTAAAATTACATTGCTAAAAAGCAATATTTACAATGTGGAGCAGCTATACTCATGTAAAAAGTAAAATATAGCGTTCTAGCCTTAGTCACGTGTGCCCAGTTGGGAACAACATCGGGCTCATGTATTTCCTACCTAGAACGTTATATTTTACTTTTGACATGGGCATACCTGCTTCAGATTCTGACTATTGCTCTTTAGCAATGTAACTTAACGATTAATATCTCATTTTGATGGAGACACCACGTAGTAGGTGTATAAACCTAGGTCAATGTGTAACATTAATTTTGTTTATGGTTCATTTAACCTTTTGTAATTTTTTTGCTTTAAAATTTTCACATATTGATACTATATTTTCTGTAGATATAAAATAAAGTGTGCTTTACTGGAGTCTGAAGTTCTTTGTATTGTATTTGATAAATTATGTAAAATACTATGTAAATTGTTCATTACGTTAAATAATTTTCTGATGACATTTTGTATTTAAAAATATTTGTGTGTGTAAATTGTCCATGTTGATGTAAATCTTACAATTTAAGAAATGCTCACGCTTAGGCACAGTGTAAGAAATAGGTGTTATGTAAAAGCCAGTGTGCTTTTGTTTGAAACGAAAGTGGCTCTGGTGAGTGGAAAAGGTTGCAAGGGCGAATTACCGCGCTACCTAGAGCAAGTGCCTGAAGTAAGTCACACAGTCTTTAGGCAGCAGTGATTGAGGCAACACCTTTGCGAGGCTTACAGTACAGCTGCGACACCCAAGCATACAGCCGGCAGATAAGATTTTTTTTTTTTTTGTGTTTTTACTTAGTACAGCGTGAACCATTAATTTGAACTGTGTTTTAATAATCATTCTTGAACTTTAAAGAAACTGGTTCACCCTGTTATTTCATCCTAATCATGCACCTATATAGGGTTCTTTCCTGGTGTTTGGTTAATCCAAGTATCCTGTTTTACAGACTTATGAATTGCCAAGTTAATGTAAAGAGGCACAATTTAAACTGTTTTTGTGTTTTCTTAACTATTGCAAAGTGTTAAGTTTCCTTGAAGTGAAATGTTCATACTGTGCGCTTTAGTATCTAAGTTTGTTGTTGATGGAAAGTGCTTTTCTAAAAGCCCCCCGGCCAAATTCTTTTTAGCTTCCTTGTAGTTATCTACTGGGCTTTTTCTCTTTTAAAGACGTACTGTATAAGAGTGAGTCCAACATTGTTTACGTGGAGTAATATTTATTTGATGAACCAAATTTGAGAGTACCAAGAAAGTAGGCAAAGGTCATACTTCTGCTTTTCCAGCACTTCACTGTTTCATTGTCTGGATAGGCTGGCGACCATTAGTACATGTTTTAAACCACTAAATGAACTTGGGTCTGAGTTCTCCTAGCTTCAGTATAATATTATTCATATTGCGTTTCTGTCTAACCGCTGGGTAAGGTCTTAGTAAAACAAGTGAACAGTCTGATTTACTTATCCATTAGAAAAAACACAGGGTTAAATCCGATAAAAAGAGTAACTCTATTGATTACCTTTTCCTATAAACTGGACTATCCTCACATAGTGAACTTTATTTGGAAACTAAACAAAATTTTAGTAAGAAGGTTATACGTATCTTTTCCCTTAACAGTACTATTTGTTCTGTTCGGGTATAGTTTACGTGATAACATAAGACAGGGTTTTCTGTTATTTAGGTAAAAGCAAACAAAATTACTGTAGTAGTGGCAGGGTTATAAATGTAACTACCATTTATGTACAACCGGTGGGCTGTTTAATCATATGCTGAAACTAGTATACGGTTGCTAAATAACAGCCATGTTCAAAACATTTTTTTTTCCATTTATTTTACAACAGATGGATTTCCTAGTAACGGTTTTAGCATTATGTAGTACAGAGTCTGATATACACTCCTGGAAATTGAAATAAGAACACCGTGAATTCATTGTCACAGGAAGGGGAAACTTTATTGACACATTCCTGGGGTCAGATACATCACATGATCACACTGACAGAACCACAGGCACATAGACACAGGCAACAGAGCATGCACAATGTCGGCACTAGTACAGTGTATATCCACCTTTCGTAGCAATGCAGGCTGCTATTCTCCCATGGAGACGATTGTAGAGATGCTGGATGTAGTCCTGTGGAACGGCTTGCCATGCCATTTCCACCTGGCGCCTCAGTTGGACCAGCGTTCGTGCTGGACGTGCAGACCGCGTGAGACGACGCTTCATCCAGTCCCAAACATGCTCAATGGGGGACAGATCCGGAGATCTTGCTGGCCAGGGTAGTTGACTTACACCTTCTAGAGCACGTTGGGTGGCACGGGATACATGCGGACGTGCATTGTCCTGTTGGAACAGCAAGTTCCCTTGCCGGTCTAGGAATGGTAGAACGATGGGTTCGATGACGGTTTGGATGTACCGTGCACTATTCAGTGTCCCCTCGACGATCACCAGTGGTGTACGGCCAGTGTAGGAGATCGCTCCCCACACCATGATGCCGGGTGTTGGCCCTGTGTGCCTCGGTCGTATGCAGTCCTGATTGTGGCGCCCACCTGCACGGCGCCAAACACGCATACGACCATCATTGGCACCAAGGCAGAAGCGACTCTCATCGCTGAAGACGACACGTCTCCATTCGTCCCTCCATTCACGCCTGTCGCGACACCACTGGAGGCGGGCTGCACGATGTTGGGGCGTGAGCGGAAGACGGCCTAACGGTGTGCGGGACCGTAGCCCAGCTTCATGGAGACGGTTGCGAATGGTCCTCGCCGATACCCCAGGAGCAACAGTGTCCCTAATTTGCTGGGAAGTGGCGGTGCGGTCCCCTACGGCACTGCGTAGGATCCTACGGTCTTGGCGTGCATCCGTGCGTCGCTGCGGTCCGGTCCCAGGTCGACGGGCACGTGCACCTTCCGCCGACCACTGGCGACAACATCGATGTACTGTGGAGACCTCACGCCCCACGTGTTGAGCAATTCGGCGGTACGTCCACCCGGCCTCCCGCATGCCCACTATACGCCCTCGCTCAAAGTCCGTCAACTGCACATACGGTTCACGTCCACGCTGTCGCGGCATGCTACCAGTGTTAAAGACTGCGATGGAGCTCCGTATGCCACGGCAAACTGGCTGACACTGACGGCGGCGGTGCACAAATGCTGCGCAGGTAGCGCCATTCGACGGCCAACACCGCGGTTCCTGGTGTGTCCGCTGTGCCGTGCGTGTGATCATTGCTTGTACAGCCCTCTTGCAGTGTCCGGAGCAAGTATGGTGAGTCTGACACACCGGTGTCAATGTGTTCTTTTTTCCATTTCCAGGAGTGTATGACAATCACTGATCCTTTCGAGAACGCTTGTAAGCCACTCTCACAGTATGTGGCCTTTATTTTTTTCTCCAATGAAATATAAACCAACAATTTTCACTACCCAACTTCGTTTCCACTGTAGCGCAATATGACGCTCTTTCCCGACTCGTGTTAAATCTGCATTCTAAATTTCCAAACTCTCCACACATTCCACAAAGATTTGCAGCGCATCAATTCTCATCATTATAATAAACAGTGGATTTAATATTTCACAGGTGTTTTTAATTTTCAGTAAGAACTCCCCTGTCTTCCCTATTATTCGATTATTCACCATCAGCATGGCCTTTCGTAATTTTTTGATTTTCGAACCACACGCCAACGATTCATTAATTTAAACCAGGAAATCAGTTTTCAAATTTATTCAAATCACCCGATAGCGGTGAAAATTGCTTTTCGTAATAGAAGTCACGAATTATCTTTGTTGCTAGCTCACAGAGTGTGGTGGCAATGAAGTATTCGGGAGACAGTGTTCAAATCCTCTACAGGCGTCTTTATTTAGGTATAACGTGATATCCCTAAATCGGAGAAAGACAATTCCGGAAGGTTTTTTTGAGGGTGGACGGCCGATTTCCTTGCACGTTACGAGCTCGTCTGCCTCTCATGACTGTGTCGTCGACGGGACGTTACAAATTTATCTTCCTCATTTTCATGATTTCCTGTTAAACTCATCAATCACAAACTCTTGACTGCTGCCAGAATTTCACTTTGCGTATGAGAAATGATGATTATCGATATTCACTTCTAAATCGTATCACTGGAATTTCGCTAATGCCAAGAAATTCAGTTTTTCCCTTTACTGACCACGGTACGGAAGTACTTGCGCCATGTCACTTTACAACCTCAAAGTAAGCACTCGCACCATTAACGACGGACTGATAGAACTACTTAAATAACGTAAGGTCGCACGTACAAGGCAAAAAACTTCATCACAACGACTCTTTCACAGGAGAACAGGTCAAAGAATGTCAGCACATTTATTGCTTACCTAACAAACAATCCTGTCGTAAGCACGGCGACAGTAAGAGGCCAATCCCTTCAATCTTTCTATCTTGTGTAGCTTTAGGTGCACAAACACATAAGCACTGCCAAAGGTCGCATCAGTGGTTCCATTTCCCCTTCTCATTTTAACATTCTTTTCACAATAACGAAAAGGTGACAATCTACTTCCACTATTATTGCGACTTAACGATTAAACATAATATACCGAAAATTCGACAGTAAAAGCAGAGGGATTACGTTTTCAAATTGTGCACAGAGGACTGTTCACAGAAATATACAGTCTGGGATTAGAGTTTCTACAAAGCTGATAGTTTCCAGAAATACAATAATTGTCCCAGAACCGCGGTTTCATGAGAATACTGCATTCGTCACATGTCAAACGGAACAAGACATTTTCCGCTATCATAAGAGTTGTGACGCAGCGGTGATCGCCATGCTATGCAGCCACAAAATAATCTCAGAGCCAGGAGCCAGCGATACGAAATACATAACATGTCGTTACTTGTTCAGATCGCTTTCACAGTGTTTGATCGCAATATTCTCATCGCTTACTTTCGTGATGACAATCAGAAGAACCTCCGCCGTACGGCATTCAAAGTGATGAAACCACAAGGAAGATATTTGTGACGGTAATAAAGAAAAGTAGCTCGTAAATCTAGATTACTCATGGCACGAATAGGGGAATTACTTTAAACACCAGAGTATTTTATATTTTATTATTATAGTCGTAGCGTGGCATGGTGTATCGTTTTCTTCCTGCGACCTCATAAGAAGCTTGCGACAGCAGTACATAGGGCCGTAGAGTTTTACGCATTCCAGCGTTCATGCACGCAAAGCTTCGTCGGACGTAAAGATCAGTTTATCGTCGGCAAAACCACCAGACTTACCCTACCGTAAAATATTCTTCAACATAAAAACGGGACACATAACGCACGAGTCTGTTATTGGCATGTTATTGTTGTCGTATATCTATTTGCAGGTGTGTTTTATCTTAACGCCTCAAACGCCCAGATGCGGTAAAGTCTACCGTGCGTGCACACTGCCGTCCCTTCTGGTACTACTCCGTTACACCGCTGTGCAGGTTTGAATTACACATCACTGCACTTAATTAACGTAATTTTTTATCTGCTGGAAAAAGAGTCAGAGGAAATGGACACTGTTTCGTACTGTAATTTGCAGCCTCCAAAAGGTCTAACGCAGTTTAACTGACAGGGTAACGTCTTAAATGTTGTCCGGCTTGTGTTTGTATTTGTGTTTAGTCCTTATTTTACAAAAATGACAAGGTTTTATCTTCAGCCTATTTCTGTAGACAAAAGTTGTACTAGGATCATAACTTTATGGCTGCTTCGTCCTGTAATATTCGGACTGCAAATTCAACAAATAATGTCTCAAATGTTGTTCTGTTTGTATTTGTGTTCGATCTATTTCAGTGTACAAAAAATTGTGACGTTACTTTGACGTACCACTGTGCGATGTTCATTCATGTTTCTGCCTCTATTCCAAGCTGTTTCATTGAGAGCACTGGGCATATTTGCTTGGGAGGAAAGATACGCTTTTTTCTGACTGAAACGTTGCATTCCTGCAGTCATCTCCAGTTCCTGTTTGTCGGCAGAAGGTAGTCAGTGTGTCTTGTTGGGACGGGTGCGGATTCCTGGGGAGTTGAGCAGATTCGAGGGAGTATGGCTTCTAGCTTTTGTTGGCTCGAATCGGCGTGTCCTCACTGAGGTGCAGACTGCCGTGACGCCACTGGCTTCCACAGAGAACAGTTAAGCACGACGTTTTTTTCTGTTTTGTGCGAACATTAAAAGACTGGACGCCTTGGTATCACCCGAGCAGCATGAAAAATTCAATGGCTTTTGCTTCCAACTTTTGCTTATTCTATCCAATTAGTCACCCCTTTACAAATTTACATGAGTGGAATGTTTTTGGAACGTCAGCTGCATGATAATGTTTTGAGAAACTGCTGTTTAGAAAAACTGCTACATTTCTTTTATTGTTGAGAAGATGCTTTTCCAGTTTCCTTTACAAAATAAATAAAATAAAAAAAGACATTGCGTTCCATTTCCCATTGCAGCTAGGGTGCATTTTGACACACATTTACGAAAACGATGAGCTGTCAGCATTCTCACGTAGTTCATCGCATTGGAATGTACAGAAGAACCTGTATCAGCTTGCACTGCCGTTCCAGGAGACAAAGGTGACTGAATAGGCAGCTGGGGTGTCAAACCCACATCGGCCATGGAGCTATGGTTCGAATCCTCATCAGTTTCCTTTTTATATTTTTGGATCTCCTTTCCCTAGTTCTCGTCGTTTGTAAGCAGGGCATCATTTTGTCACCCGACAATAGCCTGTCACGTGACAGAGGAATCCATTAAACTCCATGCATATTCCTACTGACCGCGGAGTGTACAACCGAACAACGCTGGTGTCCAAAATTAAAGCAACAAACGGAAATTTTGCAAAGTTGTGTTTCATTTGCCACAAATAAGTATAAACAGATGATAGTAAAGTAGAAACAATCTAAAGAATACAGAAAGTAATCAACTGCAATATGCGTAACAGTAGACAAAAATTTTCTCCGTTTTTTCCAGGTTAACGGATTTGCACAACCATTCCAACAACAGGTTAGTGTGCCAAATGTGGGATATGACCACCTCTAGCACCAATACACACCTGTCAACGATGGGACACACTGCGAATAATATCATGTTGAGGCAATAACGCCCATTCTATCTGCAGAGATGTTCGCAAGTCTTGGGGAGTGGTTGGTGGCTACTGACGTGATGCCACCCCTCTCGCTAATGCATCCCAGACGTGCTCTATGGGATTCAAATCGTGCTCTATCAGGTCTAGCATTATCGTCCATCAGTTCGAAGTCTAGGTCCACAGCACATCGCAACAACCGCGCATAAGATCCCGAGATCACAATACCAGACAGCAATTAAATCTCGCTGATTCACCCGTACAATAACATGAAGGGGTGTTCCAGTGGTCAATATACTTGCCCACGCAATTAGGGATCCTCCTCGATATCGGTCTCTTTTGATAAAGTTCGGTTCCCGAAATCGTGTTCCACGTTCCCTCCAAATGCAAATACATCGAGAATAGCTTAAAAGCGATGGCTCGTTTTATTTTACAGGTTATTATTCCTTGCTGTAGGGGCTGTGATTTTTTGATATTTTTGTCTAAACGAGCAAGGCAAAACAGAGGCCACTACTTCCACCACATCAAGTGGATTTAGTGCTCACGTACTCACCCTGAGTCGTGAACACTTCCCAGTTTATCAATGGGGAACAATTGAACATGGTTACTACGGATATCTATGCCATGCGCGCAGTGGTCGTGCCAGGCGCGCGCTATTGAAACTTTATACTATCGTTAATGGCGCGAGACCTGCGCGACCTTGTAGCAACCGTTATAGTTCTGCATTTTTTCTGTTACACTGGGGGTGAGTTCACGTGATGAAAGAGAGAGAATGTAAGATTAGTGAACTCTTTTATTAAACAGAGAATCGAACAATAATACAAGCAAATGGGGGTGGGGGAGAAGAAAGGTTCGAGTTCAGCAGCCTTCCCTAACGTACGTTCATAACACGCCACGATAGCAGGAGGAAAGGAAGGAATTTTAGTAACGATCGCCGTATTATCAAATAGAATCCCATTTAGTAAAGGAAGGAGTTGCAGGCGAGCAACGACCACCACCAGGAATTAGCAAAAGACTAAGAAGATGCTACTGTGCGCGAATCGCTCGTTAGCCTCCCGTACTAAAGCAATAAAACCCGCAAGATGCGAAACTATTCACAATGACCTATCAGGTTCCCTCTGGGCCGCAGGGGGCGAATCTACAGTGCACGTCGGCGCTCATGCTTACCGAACTTCATCTCCTGGAAGCGGCACCTCCGGTCTCCGGCACGGTCACACTAGAACTGAGTTACTGCCCCTTTGTCCACTACCCATCCGCGGAGGGCGGTTGGCGCCAGCCCGCGAAAAACGGGCTCGCATCTGAACTGGCCAATCATAGGGCCGGAATTTCACAGGGAGGCGACCTCGCGACGTTAAAATTTAGCAGAAATAGCGTTTACAAGGTTGGTAAGGCAGGTTGTGGAACTGAGAACAGGAGAAAGGGATGGAAAACGGGAAGCCATCATGGCTGCTAGGAAGATTGCTGCCCTCGCCCATAAATAAAGAAAATTTCTACCGCCAAGCTCCTCGCACAGATCAGTGTAAGACAAACTGTAAAAATCGTCAAATAAATCAGGCAACCCATAGAAATTATTAATATTACCTGAGTTATTATTTTACCGAATACCAGAATGCTGGGATTATAAATATGAAATGCGAGCACTGAATGGTGAATGAAGTGCACGTCTTTCAAGCTCTCCACAACAAATCGGGACTCATCTGTGAAAAGAACGTTGGCGCACCTTTCGACTGTCCAGGTGGCATGTTGGCGGCTCCTCTCTAGGCATACCCGTCGGTCAAGACACGCCAGAGGTATTCACACATCAGGTCTCCAATAATAAAGGCCACTCTGCTGAAGCCTTTCCACATCGTTTGCCTGGATACAACAAGTGCAGAGGACGCTGTGAGGTCATATGCCAGTTTCAGTGCTTTACTAAGACGGTACCGTTGTGCCCTTACAGCCAAATGATGGTCCACTTTTTGTGATGCCACACGTGGTCGGCCATGTCCTGATCTCCGGGATACAGTTTCATTCTCTATAAAGTATCGCCTCATCCGAGAAACAACAGAAAGATTCAAATTAAGCCATCAGGCCACATCAGTTTGCGACTCTCCTGCTTCCATTCTTCCTATTGCCCTCTACAGCACAGATCCTGCAGGCATCTTCTCTGTGCCTTACTGCGCCGCCTGTTACTGTTTACACAGCGACTGTGGATGTGGGGCTACCGTGCAAACACCACCGCACTTGCCGACGTCATTGCTAGTGTGGTTTTCCGTTGATAGGAACGGCAACTTCCGTGCAGAACACGATCGTAACGACATCTGTTGACAGTTTGTATGATTATATCGTGAATTAGACGCAGGATGCGGAAATAGCAGTATGTTGCTTTAATTTTAGGCACCAGTGGGTCCTATCAATTCACGTCGGGAAGCTCCCCGTAAAAAGACACACAGCAAAATAATGTATGAATAACCTGCACCCTTCTGAAATTGTAGTACCTACTACTGCGGCTGGTTATATACGTACCAGTACAGTGCACATTCAGGATCACTAATTATATCTTTAACTTTAGCACTTAAGAATATTTATTGAAGTAAATACAAATTAACAAAAATGTTTTACTGAAATGTAGACTTTGAACATTGAACGGTTTAACTTGAACACACGTAATGGAAAAAACAATTTTGCATCATGACTGTGCATCTTTTAAACAATAGTTAATATGATTTGTCACCTATGGTTGTCGAAATCCGTATAATTTTCGCTACGTATTGTAGAGAATTTGAGTGAAAGCTGGTTTAATTTAATCTGATGGATTGCAATTGCTTACCTCTGAAGATCTTAATTTACTTTGCTCTAATTTTGTCGTACATGACTGTAATATATGAATCAGCCTTAGAGTATTTAACATAGGAAATGGATTCATTCACTGTTTACGAAATGAAAACGACGTAACAACACAAATACTTTTCACGTAAATAGTTATTAGGGTCATTTTACATATGCGGGAGAGAGCTTCACACGGCCACATCCCAAGAAGACCTTCACGTTCACCACCACACTGGCTATAAAATTTATTGAATATGTTTGTTACTTTCAAGAGCTGTCTCACGCATCCACAACCATTGCTACCTAATTCCGTCAAATGCAACAATTTTCTCATTTAGCTTCGTCCAGTAGGTAAGATTCCGTACAAGAAGATGCTTCTTTTGTACAGTTAGCCAATAAGCAGACCAAGCAACTTCCTGACGTCAGCTTCATTGTTACAAAAGCGGTCTATTAAGGAAATTGATCAAAATTATCAGTAATGACGGCGTCATTGCGCTACCTAATTGGCGGCTCCAAAGCAGCATTTTATACCACCGTAATTTAGAGGTTTTCTGTGTCCATGACACACACACATCGTACTCTCACGAGGAATGTCACAATAAACGGCGGGCTAGCAAATCGCTTTTCGTCTTTCGGTACTTCCGCTAACTTGTATACATCTCTCGAATTCGCTGTCAGCACGGCTCTCTCTGTAAATATGCTGACGGAAAAAAATCGAAAATTTTCAGATGTGGGGACTTAACTGCTAAGGTCATCAGTCCCTAAGCTTACACACTACCTAACCTAAATTATCCTAAGGACAACCACACACGCATGCCCGAGGGAGGATACGAAACCAGCCGCACAGGATAAAAATCGCAACATCCAAAAATGGTTAATGTGAAACGTCCCCTTAGAAAAATTGTACACGACTGTGCTTAAACTGACACATAATATTTTTTAGCGCAACGCAATCTGACTTTCAAAAATCCCTACAAAAGAATGGCCCTGACTAACATTAAACTATACCTTTCACAAATAACTTACCTCACAAAAATCTTCATTCCTCGAACTACTGCAACACAGAGAGCGCCACTATTGCCAGCTAAATAAAAGATTCAAACTACTGAAGGCACTAACTACTGATAGGGACAGTTAGCAAATGAAAGATATTAATAGAGAACAAACAATGTATTTACCTTAATAGTCATAATATATATAGCAGTTCATGACAAATTTCAAAACTCCGCCATCTCTCTCCCCACATCCACCACTGCTGGCGGCTCACCTCCAACTGCGCAACGCTACGCGCTGTTCACACCCAGCTGTCGCTGCCAACACTACAATGGCAGACAACAATGCAAACTAGCCACAGGCTGCACACAGTACAGCCAGTGATTTTCATACAGAGCGCAACGTAACGTTGCCAATAAGAAAATATAAACAGCCTACTTACATAGCCCCCATGCTCCCCACAAAAAATTTTACAAAATACACTCCTGGAAATTGAAATAAGAACACCGTGAATTCATTGTTCCAGGAAGGGGAAACTTAATTGACACATTCCTGGGGTCAGATACATCACATGATCACACTGACAGAACCACAGGCACATAGACACGGGCAACAGAGCATGCACAATGTCGGCACTAGTACAGTGTATATCCACCTTTCGCAGCAATGCAGGCTGCTATTCTCCCATGGAGACGATCGTAGAGATGCTGCATGTAGTTCTGTGGAACGGCTTGCCATGCCATTTCCACCTGGCGCCTCAGCTGGACCAGCGTTCGTGCTGGACGTGCAGACCGCGTGAGACGACGCTTCATCCAGTCCCAAACATGCTCAATGGGGGACAGATCCGGAGATCTTGCTGGCCAGGGTAGTTGACTTACACCTTCTAGAGCACGTTGGGTGGCACGGGATACATGCGGACGTGCATTGTCCTGTTGGAACAGCAAGTTCCCTTGCCGGTCTAGGAATGGTAGAACGATGGGTTCGATGACGGTTTGGATGTACCGTGCACTATTCAGTGTCCCCTCGACGATCACCAGTGGTGTATGGCCAGTGTAGGAGATCGCTCCCCACACCATGAAGCCGGGTGTTGGCCCTGTGTGCCTCAGGCGTATGCAGTTCTGATTGTGGCGCTCACCTGCACGGCGCCAAACAGGCATACGACCATCATTGGCACCAAGGCAGAAGCGACTCTCATCGCTGAAGACGACACGTCTCCATTCGTCCCTCCATTCATGCCTGTCGCGACACCACTGGAGGCGGGCTGCACGATGTTGGGGCGTGAGCGGAAGACGGCCTAACGGTGTGCGGGACCGTAGCCCAGGTTCATGGAGACGGTTGCGAATGGTCCTCGCCGATACCCCAGGAGCAACAGTGTCCCTAATTTGCTGGGAAGTGGCGGTGCGGTCCCCTACGGCACTGCGTAGGATCCTACGGTGTTGGCGTGCATCCGTGCGTCGCTGCGGTCCGGTCCCAGGTCGACGGGCACGTGCACCTTCCGCCGACCACTGGCGACAACATCGATGTACTGTGGAGACCTCACGCCCCACGTGTTGAGCAATTCGGCGGTACGTCCACCCGGCCTCCCGCATGCCCACTATATGCCCTCGCTCAAAGTCCGTCAACTGCACATACGGTTCACGTCCACGCTGTCGCGGCATGCTACCAGTGTTAAAGACTGCGATGGAGCTCCGTATGACATGGCAAACTGGCTGACACTGACGGCGGCGGTGCACAAATGCTGCGCAGCTAGCGCCATTCGACGGCCAACACCGCGGTTCCTGGTGTGTCCGCTGTGCCGTGCGTGTGATCATTGCTTGTACAGCCCTCTCGCAGTGTCCGGAGCAAGTATGGTGGGTCTGACACACCGGTGTCCGTCCGCCGCTCGTGGTCTCGCGGTAGCGTTCTCGCTTCCCGAGCACGGGGTCCCGGGTTCGATTCCCGGCGGGGTCATGGATTTTCACCTGCCTCGAGATGACTGGGTGTTTGTGTTGTCCTCATCATTTCATCATCATCCAGGAAAGTGGCGAAATTGGACTGAGCAAAGGTTGGGAAATTATACGGGCGCTGATAACCACGCAGTTGAGCGCCCCACAAACCAAACATCATCATCACACCGGTGTCCATGTGTTCTTTTTTCCATTTCCAGGAGTGTATTTTTGGGCAGTGGGCAATAATGATTTTAAAAAATTTTTCATAATTACAATAACAAAGATATCAAATGCACACACTTATTGATACAATGTTGGTCAAAAGCTAAAATTTTCTCTCAGTCCATAAAGATTGTCCTAATCATTCATCATAATAGTAATTACAGTTTTTGTTTTTCACAAAGTCTCATTAGTAAAAGAAATTGCACACAGAAGTAGTGGATTTCCATGCAGTTTTGAAGAAGTAGTGTTGTCCTTCCAACAGAAAGACAGTGCTGACTCTTGACATGCAGACAGTTAATGGGCCACAACAGAGTAAACCCACAGCAGAGTTAGTCGAAGTTTTGAATAATATTGGTAGGTAGGTCATCACAGAGTAGACCCACTGTAGTCCTGGTAGAGATTACGGTATTGGTGGGCCACCAGAGGTGCAGACCCACTGCAGTCCTTGTAGAAATTATGGTATTGGTGAGTCAGCAAAGGTGTAGACCCACTGTAGTCCTTGTAGAGATAATGATATTGGTGAGTCATCAGAGGTGTAGACCCACTGTAGTCCTTGTAGAGATGGCCAGCAGCCATCTGCTGTGACTTTGCAGGTGCACAATCACCATCGAAGAGTCTTGCAGTTAATATAGCAAGTCCATATACCACCACTTGTGCACTCACAAAGTTTTTGGAATTGTCCTTAGAACCAGCAATGCTGTTATCCAGTCCCTTGCTGAATTATTAACACACATGCAAACACTAACAGTCCCAACTTCTCACATATTGTCCATACACTATGACCAACAGAAACATGTGCAGTGAAATGGAACTTACAAGTTACGTAATTTGATGAACTGGTGTCAAATACAATATTATAACATGAGAATACAATTACAAAGGTACAAAATACATGATGAAAAACATAACAATACAGATAACATTTGTAGTACAGGCTTTACAACAGAATAGAAATAAACATATACATCAGTGTTACAGGAATTATTACATGAGTACATACTTAAAAGATCAGAATAACTTGCGAAACATCAACTTCACACATGAGCATTAAAACAAAACAGAATAAATAAAGTCTAAGCATATTTATAAGGTAAATAACATATTATTAATGCCAATTATATTTGAGGATAACAGTATCATAGTGAATATAGCTTAGTATTAGAAGAAGAAAAAATTCTATGAAACTACACAGAGACAGGAAGAAAACAAATACACAAGGGTACACAAACACCTAGTGGGATAACACAAGGAAAGAACAGGGTTTATTTCATTGCAGTATTTTGCAAACAAAACTTTCTTTGCTTCTTGGAGATCTCCCTTCATTCATCATTATTCCCAAAAAGTCCTATCTATTCCTCCTTCCTGTACTCTATTCATATTTCTTTCAAAATAATTGTTTCTCATTGTACAATACTCATTTTGGCCCAAATCTTTTTCATATAACTTCGCAATGCATTCTTTACCTATTCTCCATAGTCAGTTTCTTATATAGTCTACCCCTCTTAAGCTAACTTAAATCTACTGAGCTCAGATGCTAAACTAAGGGACAAGGCAATGCAGCAGCACAAAATAATTAACACAAACATCAAGGACAAAAATTTTAAATAGGCAAAGCAACTGCAGTACTACAACTAATATAAGGCACTGTGCAGAAAACAAGAAAACTAAATCCGTAGTAAAACTGGCTTAACAGCGTAATACAAAGTCAAATTCTGTAACATTATGCCTGGCAAACAGCAGCAGCAAATATAAAAAATATAAAACTTATATCTATACATGACAAAGCTCAAGCAGAAAAAATATTACAGTAAAAACAATAATGCAGACAAGGGAAGTGTATATTCACATCTTATTGTCTATGTAATTAAAGTGGTGCACCACAACAACTTATTGTAAAAAGAAATATTACCATGTACTTGAAAAGAATATTATGTGTCCAGTTACTGTTACTAGTCCCCTCTTATTGCTCTTTCCTTTCCAAGTGCTCCTTTTTTAAAAAATGTGGATTACAAAATTATTATTTAATAGATCTGTTGACAGAAAGTGTTCACATTAGCAAATGCATTTTATTTTATAAAAGCAATGCTGCAACACAGCTGGAAACCAGATATCAAATGAAATAAGCAACTATGTACGAAGTAAAGCATAAGAACATCATTCAGTAGTCATGAGGCATTTCATAAGTTAGTAGAAAAATCTCTCAACTAGAGAGACAGTAGTCATAATCAGGTGTATAGACATAAAAATATTTCTCGTCATTTCATTAGGCATTTCAGTAAATATCATAAATTAAGAGCTCCACAGTGTAATCATATGTTTTCAAGTTCGACCATGTCGTTTTTGCGATGCTTTCTACAAAGGAATGTCATTAGCGTGGGTATAGGCCTCTTTTTTTCTCCACCTAAAGGCTTTCTTTTGTCAGACGACTACCTCTCAGCTGGGCGCCAAAAACGCATTACGTCAAGATCACTTACCTTTCTTAACGAAATATTTACGACAGCAGTTTCCGCTACAGTGACAGTCTCATATAAAAAATTTCACAGGTCGAGAATTTGCATTACAAATGTGTAGAAACAAAATCTTATGAATATAACAGTGTCCAAAAAATTTTCGCCGGCATTGTGATACATTCATGCATTTACACACATTTCATAACTCTTAAAGTACGATTCTTGGTTTCCAACATCCTTTTTCACAAGTCAAGAGTCCCTACCCACTATTCATTACTCCTTACCTTATTACACATATACGTATTCATCGACACTCTTCAATATTTCATCATTATAAATATGAAGCATAATCAAATAACCATATAGCCTCAGCCTATTAATCATAAACATACCTCAGCAGCATAACACACATCGTCGTCATAATAATAACATCATAACACCTCAGTCAAATCCAAAAACGTCGTAGCTTTCTGCAATAATTTCAAAACCTAAAGAAAATTCTCTGCTCATTTCAGTAGTGTCATCTACCGCAAACATACTTTAAAAATCATGATCTCATCCCAAATACATCATTCAAAGCTCTCATAGTATCACAATGGTTCCGAAAAAAATATGAACAGTTCACAAAGTACAGACAAAATACAATTTCGTAAGTGTGAAGTTATCCAACGGTGTAATCACATAAACATCTGTCACTGACGTAATAAAAAAGTTTGTCTCTCTCAGTTAAATGATCAGATAGCTGTGTAATTTATGTATTAGAGAAATATGGTACCGATGTGTAAAGTTGTGTAAGCAAATACCATATTAGCTAGGGCTCCTTGTGCTTGCCAAACACATGATACACAAAGTAAGCGTGTACCCCCTGAGGATTATTGTAATTATACCCTCAGCTGTTACAGATTACAGCAATGGAATGAATTGTATCACGGAAAACTTTCTTTGTAATTCAAAAATCTTTAAAAATAAATGTTTTAAGTACAAAATTAATCACTCAAATACGTGTCCTGTAGCGCTAAATGTGCGTCTTGCTGTAAGATAATCTCTGTGGAAGTGTCGTAGTTATCGTCCTCCAAAAGCTAAGTTCTGCAGAAGTCAATGTACTTACCTCATGATAAACAAAAGTGAAATGCTTTGCGTATAGATATCTTACTTGTTACGCTTATTGCCATGATGAAGAAAGTACTGTGCTGTAACATATTGTTGTGCTACAGAAAAGGCTGTCTCCTCGTAGCTATACCACAAAAGTTACTACTAAAACATGTTTTGCTTTCCAGAAGAATTCAGAAAAACCGTGCAGATATAAAACAGATACTCCGCAAAAGCAACAATGTAAATTGTGTCACACATTAGTAATGTCGTGATAAAACCGTGTAGCTGTCACATAAACTAACCACTGTCTCATCTGGTATCTCACAGAAAGTACTTTGAATCCAGAATGTATTTTCAAGTACACCAAAATGTTGCATTAAAATCTCATTAGCAGTACTGGTATATGTTCTAAGTATGTGAGCCTTATAGTCGTTACGTAATCGTGCAACTAACAAGCAAGAATGCACACACACAATAACACTGTGTCGTCTGTTCACAATAACAATGCATTCGTAATTTCTGTTTAAATAAGTTCTCTTGGTTCTTGACTGGATATTTAACTTCAAACATTGTTGCATGGTAACAGTTTCTAAAGCATACTAGTAACGTGAAGTGAAACGTTTTATGGCAAAGACAAAGTTAAAAAGCAGATTATTTTTCAATAAACGGTTTTACATGTGAAATGTGGTGTAGCCCTTTGCTCTTCCTAGTATGCAGATTTTCAACTTTAACGCAATTATCATGTGGTATACGTCGGTAAAGAATACTGGAATTTTGCTCTAGGTTAGCGTCTATGTTATTTTTCTCTGAGCCAGCCGGCGCACGAGGCTGCCTGGGGTGCGAGTCATTGTCTGTTTCTTTGTTGGCGCGCGTTGTTACTGGGATTAGGAGGCCTAACTTCTACAAATTCGCCTTGCCGAGAGGGCGAAGCTCTGTTATAAACCCGCCAGTTCTGATGCAATTCAGGTCTGTCGTTACGATCATATCGTCTGTCGTCATGTCGGTAGATCCCATCGTTTCTTTCTTGTCGGTCACATGGTGGAGAACTCCCTGAATCGTAATTGCGCGCTGGACCGTTGCGTCTGACGTTATTCTGTCTCCCGTGATAATAATAGTTCTGGTTGCCAAATTGCCTGTTTCTATGATTGTCTCTGTCATATTCATTACTATGGAAATGCGATCTTTCTCTGTAACTATTACTCTGCCAGTGGTTGTCATACGGGTGGTGTCTGTTTTGGTCACGATTTACGTTGTAAGAATAGGCTTGTCGTGGCCATTTATTGTTTCTGTCGTCACGGAATTGTGACGGATGTGACCTGTAGTGATTGTTTTCCTGTTTTCGCATCCCGCGACTGTCTGTGTCAATTTATAATTCTTGTGAGAGTCCCTGAAAAGCTTCAATGTCGTCTTTGCAACGTCCTGCCAAAATAATATGCCGTAAATGTTCAGGTAATTTGATTAAGCAAATGCGGATGAGTTCTGAGGGGCTGTATGGGTTTGACAGGTACTGATTCTTGTGCAACATGTCTTCAAAATATTTGACAAGACCGGAAAATTCAGATTGTTCAAAGTGTTTCATCATGATGATGCTACGTTTTACTCGGTCTTGTGTAGCTTGTGACCAATATGCTGAGAGGAACGCATGGTAAAATTCTCCTTCACTGTGACAATCGTGAATGACCGATCGCATTCTTACAGCTGGTTCATTCTCCAAGTAGCCACACTAAATTCAAACCTGTGCTCCAATGATCAGTTGGGAGGAAAACAATGAGAGAATTGATGGAGCCACGCTTGTGCATGAATGTCGTTGGCAGAATTCTTAAACGTTTTGAATTTACGTGTAGTAATGAACAGCTTATAGTCAAAATCATCGTGTCGGCGAGTAGCATATCGGTCATTGTTACGTCGTGTCGGTGGTTCCATCTCAAAATTCGGTGTACCTTGCCAATTTCTTTCATAATTACCGAAATGCCCTGCGTTATTATTTTGTGGCTTTTCCGTATTTCTATGTCCCTCTTCCCACATTGGAGCGCGAGTGTCCTCTGAAATATGTAATTCTTGTATTACCTGTGTCAGCTGATCTTGTACTTCCCGGATTTCTCTTTGGCGTTGTGTATCAATTTGATTCAGATTTTGTTTCAGTTTCCTAATTTGTTCGCACTCTTCTGTGTTATTAAAGACTACCAGTCTTTTGTCATTCAGATTATCATCTACCTTCGTAGATAAATTATTTAGCTGATCCGAAAGTTCAACTACTTTCTCTGATAATGAACTAATTTCCTCCATGTGTCTTTCTGAACCAATTTTCAGAGTATCTACTGTGTCCTTTAAGTTTTCCTGAGTTTTTGAAAGTTGCGTAACCAAATCGGTAGATGCAACTGATTCAATTTTAGCTTGCAAGATCTCATGATTTTCATGAACAATAGTTTGCAGTTCTTTTATGGCTGCTTCATGGTTCTGTAATGCATTTTCATGACGCACAAAAATAGGTTGGAAATGCTCACAAATGTGTGTTTTTACGTCATTACAGACTTTCTGACATTTCGATTCAATGTTATGTAACTCAGCAGTTAAATCTTCACGTGTTTGTTCAAGCATGGTGTCTAACTTTTGAAGATTTTGTTCCATTGCGTCTAACTGTTGCTGTGTTTGTCTCTGATATTGTTCCATTATGTCTAACTTTTGAAGATTTGTTCCATTGTGTGTAACTGTTGGTGTGTTTCTTTCTGATTTTGTTCCATTTTTTGCATTAATTGCAATAATAATGTATTAGTGTCTGGAATCTGTTTCTCTATGCTTTTTGGCAGTGCGTTTTCACCGGCAGCATTCACATTTTGACAAGCTGAAAATGTGTCTTGACTTATTTGAGAAAACGGTGAGGACGCAAAACCTGAATCTACAGTATTTGTAAAATTGTGTCCTGTCATTTCGGATTCCTGAAGCGAGCTGTTGCCGACCGATCGATCGATAATGCTTCCCTGTTGAAAACCTGTTTCACTGTCTACACCATTATTTGCCGCCCGCTCCATTTCCCTATGCACAATTACCAAATTACTACTTGGAACGTCTGTTAATTCACTACACAGTGGTGCTGATAAGCTACGCTCGTCGTCACTATTATTTCTCAGTTTACTTTGGAGCCTAGTGTTACGTTTTTCACACGCCATTATTGTGACAATATTTCACACGCTAACACAGAAAAACACAATTTGAAGAGCAAAAATAAGAGAACACATTAACATAGCACTGAAAATAATAACTAGTTAATTGCAGCTGCGAAATACTTGGTGCAAATCTACATGCATGCCGCAACTGTTTTACTGTGCAACAATGAAAAACCACAACTACCAAGGAAAATCTCTCTATAATTACGCGCTAGCAATAAAGAAAAGCTACACTAAATACACAAACTACAAGAAAAAATCTGAAGATTCCAGTGAGGTATCCTAGGCTAAGGGTCGACATATGAAACGTCCCCTTAGAAAAATTGTACACGACTGTGCTTAAACTGACACACAATATTTTTTTAGCGCAACGCAATCTGACTTTCAAAAATCCCTACAAAAGAATGGCCCTGACTAACATTAAACTATACCTTTCACAAATAACTTACCTCACAAAAATCTTCATTACTCGAACTACTGCAATACAGCGAGCGCCACTATTGCCAGCTAAATAAAAGATTCAAACTACAGAAGGCACTACCTACTGATAGGGACAGTTAGCAAATGAAAGATATTAATAGAGAACAAGCAATGTATTTACCTTAATAGTCATAATATATATAGCAGTTCATGACAAATTTCAAAACTCCGCCATCTCTCTCCCCACATCCACCACTGCTGGCGGCTCACCTCCAACTGCGCAACGCTACGCGCTGTTCACATCCAGCTGCCACTGCCCAACACTACAATGGCAGACAACAATGCAAACTAGCCACAGGCTGCACACAGCACAGCCAGTGATTTTCATACAGAGCGCTACGTAACGTTGCCAATAAGAAAATATAAACAGCCTACTTACAAATGTAGTGCATTGAAATTTTGGAAATACATTTGTTTAGGTAGTAGATTAAAGCGATTAACATTTCAAGATCACGGTTAATGCAAACGCGAGGTAAGCCGTTGCAAATGTGAAATGCTGGTACGTTAATAATCGGTGTAACCTCCATGCCGTTGAATGCAAACACTTAAATGAGCATGCATTTTGTGTTGTACAGGTGCCTGATGTCAGTTTGTGGGATGGAGTTCCATGCCTGTTGCAGATGGTCGGTCAATACAGGGACGGGTAATGCTGGTTGTGGGTGACGTTGGAGTTGCCATCCGATGATGTCCCATACGTGCTCGACTGGAGACAAGCCTGGCAATCGAGTAGGCCTAGGCAACATGTTGGCACTCTGTAGAGAATATTGGGTTAGAATATCGGTAAGCGGCCGAGCGTTATCGTTTTCGAAAAGACCCCTGGAATGCTGTTTATGAATGGCAGTACAACAGGTCGAATAACCAGACTGATGTACACAGTTGCAGTCAGGGTGCAGGAGATAAGCACGAGTGTGTTCTACGTAGATGTCAAGCGAATTCGCATCCCAGACCATAAATCGAGGTGCAGGACCAGTGGAACAAGCAAACAGCCAGGTTTGTTGCGGGCCTCACCTGGTCTCCATATAACCAACACTCGGCCAGCACTGGCACCGAGGCAGAACAAACTGCCATCACAAAACACAAAAACACAACAGACCTCCAGCATGACCTGCAACGAGCTCACGCTTGACACAAACGGTGGTGATCTGGAGTCCTTGGAATGCACGCGGCAAGGTGTCTGGCTCGGAGCTGTACGCGAAGTAACCGATTTCTATCAGTTCATTGTGTCACTGTGCAGCCAATTGCTGCTCAAATTGCTGCTGCAGCTGCAGTATGATGCGCCAGAGCTATACGCTTAAGACAATGGTCTTCCCTGTCGGTAGTGCCTCGTAGCCGTCTGGAGCCCGTTTTTCTTGCGATCGTACTTTCTCGTGAGCACTGCTACCAGCAGTCATGCACAGTGGCTACATCTCGGCCAAGTTTCTCTACAATATCGCAGAAAAAACGTTACATGATCTCTTTCAAAATCAGTGAGGTGTTGAAATTGGTGTCTTTGTCGCCTTAAAAGCGTTCTTGAGTAACATCAATACTTCGCGTCTAATGTCAACGATAACTAACGCTCACGACCGTTACAGCGTTTTTTTAAAGCAAACCTGATTTGCATCCTCGTAGTGACGCTACTATCGCCACTCTTACGCGACTGGTGCTAAATCTGAATAGACATCATCTCTCAGATGTAGAAAGGCGCCTACCATAATTCTTTTATGTAGCTCAACTCCTTCATTGTCTTGTTATTTATTTTTCCGTCATGCACTTTTATCCATTTTGACAATCATACTTGATTGTTTAACCTGCACGCACTGTTACTTCATCACTAAGAACTAAGCAAGAAATAAGTACAAGAAAGGTGATAATTTCTATGAAACAATATTCGTTACAAAAGGTTTGCAGAGAACTGAAATCGGCCACCAGATGACGTCAGCTCTCAAGATCGTATAGTCCAGGTGCGTGCTACTCAATTAGTATGACTAGTATTAGATGGTGTCAGTAGATTCATTTTTTATATCAATCGGCAATCTTCTTGAGTCGAAAATAACTTGCTGTTTCTAAAATTAGAACAATGAAAATGAAGCTTGGTATATTACTGAAGGGGGAGTCAGTGTTTCGTTGCACAACGTCTGGTTGCGTTCAGCGTCTAGGCCTCCACCACCTCAAGTAGATAAGCTCTAACCCTGTCCAGCCATCCCGACACCTTTTACACCACTATTACCAACTGCAAGTAGCCAACAAGGAGCGTCGTACAGAAACCATGTGTTATGAGCGAACTCTCTTCAAAGCCCGGGCATAATAGAAAAATGGATATAAAATCCTTCAAAACTGTGGATTTTTTGGTCGCTGATTACGAATCCGATGTCCTCATTACGAAACTCAAAATGGTAGATCCATTTTGGCGGATGGAAAACTATAAATCCAGGGTATTCGAGTAAAACTTTGGATATAAAGTATTGTGAGGTCAATGATAAAGAATTAAAAGAGGAAATTGCCATATCGAATTGTTTTATTCGATATTTTACATTTTTCAATTGAACTTATTCTCACATTAGTCTCTTGTGTCATTATTGCTTTCATAAGGGTTGTCCACTGTGAGATGGTTGGAAAAGCAGATCTTTTACCTCATGTGGCATTTGTTTGTTTGAATATTTTTAGCATGCCGCAGCAGAGTCAGCAACTGTAAAATGTAATTATATTAAATTTCAGCCTACAGTTGCATAAGCAAAGTAACTTTACCTAGGTTTCGGCTATAATAATGTAGCCTTCTTCAGAAATGTCACAATATAAAATTAAATTAAAACATGCCAGATATTGGCCTTGTCAAACTTAAAATGTTAGTACTACAGTATATACTCATAAGACCGCGTCACTTCTACTAATCTACAAGTGATGCAGTGCTATGACTCTATACAGTAGTAACATTTTAAGCTTGACAAGGCGAATGTCTGGCATGTTTTAATTTAATTTTATATTGTGACATTTCTGAAGAAGGCTACATTACTACAGTCGAAACCTAGGTAAAGTTTCTTTCCTTATGCAACTGGAGGCTGAAATTAAATATAATTGCATTTGTTTATCTTTTCCGACCGTACATGAATGGATCTGAAGGTGCCAATAACCGATGGAACACGATATGCACCGTTCTATCACGGGAATCCTTCCGATAACGCCGTGTATCCTTATTCCGAGCTTATTGCGCATCTTCAAGTACCCGACCAATCGCCAACGGATCAGCTTTGATTATGGCATAACAGTGCATGAAAACTTATATGGACAGATGTCGGCATTGGTAATTATTGCAGAGCGTTGTGAGTCTGAAGAAGTTCGCACTTTCGAGAAATATACATTTCAAGAGTCCTTGCTAGTTATATTTTAGATATAGATCGAGAGATTCTGAAAGACAACATCCGACGCCAATACCTCAACATAACTCCGGACATGCTTCACAGTGCTGTGCACAACATTATTCCTCGACTACGGCTATTGTTGAGGAATGATGGTGGACATATTGAGCATTTCCTGTAAAGAACATCATCTTTGCTTTGTCTTACTTTGTTATGCTAATTCTTGCTATTCTGATCAGATGAAGCGCCATCTGTCGGACATTTTTTGAACGTTTGTATTTTTTTGGTTCTAATAAAACCCCATGTCATTCCGAGCATGTGTGTCAATTTGTACCTCTCTATCTACATTATTCAGTGATTTATTCAGTTTGAAAATTTATACTGACTTTCTGATCACCCGGTACATCCCGGATACTGAATATCCTGAATTGACTAACCTTCAAGCACCTCCTTCACAGGAAAAAAAAAAAATACCTTATGATGTCCACATGCTCTGTAACTTGAACAGCCCCCTCTTTGCGTCAATACGAACTGGTGTAAGAAGTGTGATCTCCCACGTTCGGTTCAGAGGAAGACTATAAATTTGAGGAAAGGATTTGATTCAACAGTCACGTTTTGTGCTATCTTGCCGCACGAGGATATAGGCGGGACAATGGCGCTATTTCCACACTCAGCACGTTCAGAAAAGCGATGTTCGAGTTTTTTCCGGCACCCGCTGCGTAACCGCTGGTATCTCCATGCGCTGCCTGCGCCACCAGCGCACTCCTCATCGCCGCACACCAATACCACCTCGACTACGTGTGTCTAGAAGTTTTAGCTTTAACTCCTAATAAAAACTTCCTAGCCAACTACGTCAATATAATCACCATCATCGTCATCGCCATCATCATAAAACGCTTAAAACATGGTATAGCCAAAAAATATTGTCAACATCATAAAATTATTGATGCGGAACTGTCATTGTAAATAGAACTATTGCAGTCACCGGTTTATTTCTTCTCCTCAATTCTAGTTGAAAGTGTTTTGAGCTCTGTACCTAGACGCGTAAACTGCTTCTGTTCTGACCTTATAACAGATACTCGTACCCAGGAAGATTTAACATTTCTATACCAAAGCTCTTTGTTGCACTGGCCAATACAGGCTGGTGGGCGGGGGGAGGGGGGGGGGGACAGATCACCCTGAACGGCAAGAGACAGCACGTTCATATTCACAGATCAAGTACATTAGTATGTTCTGTAACAACGATTGGCATTTCAGTCACCTCGTTTCAGCATGTGTCCTGTTGCCTAGTAGGCAGAGGATCCGCAGTGGTCTCCGATAACTTGTTCCGTGCGTGATGGCATCGACACGTATAAGGCGCGAATGGCTGTCCAGTGGTGTAGCCATCCATTCACGTCGTTTCGAAGTTCATCTGTGGTGTCTGGCTCTGGGTCACAGGCCTGCACCCGTCGTTTCACCATATCCTACATATTTTTCATTTTCGAAAAGTCTGGTGATCCATAGGGCAAGGGCAAAAGGATGACACCAAGAGGCACGTGTTCGTGCAGCAATACGTGGTCGCGTATTGGCTTGCTGAGAAACGACGTCTGGGATATGCCGCAGAAAGGGTATGGCCACGCGTCGCCGGATGTCATTCACATCGATCACACTGATCACAGTGCCCTGGACGCGCACCAACTGGTGGTTGTACCTAATAGCACACCGTACTATGAGGCCTTGAGCTGGCGCTGTATGTTTTGTGCGAGTGCAGTTACTGTGAGGCCGCTCCCCTTTTCTACGGCGAACCAAAATCCGGCCATTATTTTCAAACGAACAAAACCTGGATTCTTCCGAAAACACTGTCGGATGCCATTCCTCTCCCCAGTGACGTTGTCCACACACTATTGCCGTCTAACATGTTTCAGCAGATATGTCAAAGGCAGGTGCAGAATTGGACGACGCGCACGTAACCGACGCCGTAATAAACGGCGACGGACTGCCTTCCATGTGTTACACTATTCCACTGTCGAGCCAGAGCCCAGGAGGACGTAGATCTGTCCTGCAATGCCATTCGGATTTTCTCTGGAGGGGGGGGGGGGGGGGTGGACTGTGTGGTGAGACCTGACCCATCTCGTCGTTATCTACGACCCTCCGTGAACCAGTCTGCACACACCCGCTTCACTGCCGAAACACTTCGTCCCATAAGAGCAGCAATTTCCCGAATGGATGCTTCTCATTCTTTCATGTCAAAATGCGCCCTCATTCAAGCTCACTGATTTGATGATAAGTTCACGCATACGTCTGTGAGGCATCCTGCATGTCTGCTCAGACACTACGTCTTCATTTTCACTGATTGAACATTCATAAAGTTTCCCACTAAATTCACCGTATGATTTCTCAAGTAAATTTCTTATTGCGACACCTGTCAGTTTCATTCTTTTATACACGCTATATGTGCCACGCAAAAACGAGCTTTCACTCGCTACACCATTTACCAGATGACGGAGGATGAGTGTTTTGCTGTTAGACATCGAGTCATAACAATCGCTACAACTCAACAATCAGTGTAAACCGGAGGTTCTGCCGGCCGATGTGGCCAAGAGGTTCTAGGCGCTTCGTCCTGCCTCGGGCATGGATGTGTGTGATGTCCTTAGATGTTAAGTCCCATAGTGCTTAGAGCCATTTTTGAACCCAAATTTCATCTTATTATCAATTGTAACTAACCATTACAATAAAATTTTTCCTTTAGTTTCCGAGGCCAGTCGTGTTTAGTGTGTACTGCATCATGCATCAAGCCCCCTTGAACAGAAGCCTATTCTGATCGGTTACACACGAAGAAGTAGCACAAATGTTGCGGAAAACATCGTTGTTAGGGTTCCGACTCTCGGTCAGTAAAAGTGGAAACCTTATAGGACCACTTTGTCGTAGGCATGCCTGTCCGTCTGTTAAGATCTCTTTTTCTCAGGAAAAAGTGGGGGTGTCAAGCTCAACAGCTATGGTCTACGTTTCCTTGGTGCTGCAAAAAGGTTTGCTTCTAAGTCGATGCAGTCAAAAAATATGGAATTTTGTGTCACATATTTTGATAGTTGCAAACTCATTCATCCAAACCTACGAGTGAACTATCTACACATATGGTTAATCTTGCACAGAACCCTCAGAACGCGAGCCCTATTCGCACTTGTCCGGTTTCTCTCTACAATATTCACGCAACTCACCGACTTGCATAATATACTGCGTTTTTGAGTTACGCCGGTGCGAGACATGTATGTTTTGCATAGCTAAAACCTACTCTGTATCACTGATGTCGAAAAGCTATACTAAGAGAACTTCTTATTCTAGAAATTTCAGTTGTGTGAGCTAAACCACCTTATCTTTGATTTTCGTCACTTTAATCTCTTATCACAAGTCTATTTAGGTAGCCTACGCTCAAACCGCTTCCTAAGTGGTACCTGAATGCGAAATACTTGAGATGGGAAAATAAGGAAAGGAAGCGTATAGGATCGACTATGACGCAGAAAGAAAGAAAATGGAAGAAACGTCACACACAAGTCGTAGCCTTCATCGCTGCGAACCAACATATTCACAAGCATGAACTCCTTGAGGATGAAGTTAACCGTGGGAAAACTATTTGCAACACTTGATGGTGATGCAGAAAGAAAGAGTTGCCATGTGCAGTTTTGGTTCATTAAAAACTGCCTGAACTCTTAACCATCAGACGCCGGCTCATGTTGGGTTTCTGGCTGTTCTTGTAGTTCGAGATTCTTAAGGATAAGGGCCACTGTCTGACTCTGCAAAGCTGGAAGTGGATCTTCACCAATCATGCATCTCTCTCCACTCGAGAGCACGTAGTAGACATCTTAAAAAAATTAGTACAACAACAGTGGGCAATTTCCTTTGGACTACACGCTAGAAAATATACCACATAATAGTAAAATCTCTTCTCCGGCAGACGCTGTATATTCGGCAACCTCGGCTGAGTAGGTCGACAGTTGTGAGACAGTACTTTAACGACACTTACAAAGAAATGGCTCTGAGCACTATGGGACTTAACTGAGGTCATCAGTCCACTAGAACTTAGAACTACTTAAACGTAACTAACCTAAGGACATCACATACATCCATGCCCGAGACAGGGTTCGAGCCTGCGACCGTAGCGGTCGCTCGGTTCCAGACTGTAGCGCCTACAACCGCTCGGCCACTCCGGCCGGCAACGACACTTACTGTTCCCATCTCCACGTCGATGTGATACCAACACGGTGAGTTGATAACAGTTAGTCGCGGCGACACACATACCACATGGCAGTAACAAGCTGGATGATTGCGTCTTGCAACAATTAGAGGCCTGCTCTGAGGTGTGTGTGTGTGTGTGTGTGTGTGTGTGCAAAGCCTTCTAGATACACAGGCCTATGCTCAGGGGCCATATTGGAGAGTGACGTCACTAATTGTTGGCCGTTTTTAATATAAAGCTTCAGTTAGAGATCGTTTTTCGTGCTGAACTTGCCACCTGGAGGGGTTGTAAATTTTACGGTACTCGTATACCCCCGTAATTCTTCTGTCAGTATGAGATGCATTCCCTACTTTCAGACACATTGTGAATCTCAAGAAGGAATGAAAGTTCACAATTCCTGATTTCCCAAATGCGAGGAGGTGAGGTCGCAGCAATTTCCAGGATGGATTTTGTGCCTGCATGTGATTCAAGGGTAAGCAAATGATGAAAAATTTATAATGCATTTATCAGATTATTTTAGAAGCAGGTATGCATAATACATCTAAAGCACTTTTTTTAGTTCAGCACCGTTGCTGAAAAGATTAGTACTTGGGTGTAGAACTTTTGTCATTAACGTCACTATTGTGACAAAGATTATTTAAGAAAATTATTTGGACACATATTGACTTGTGTTGTGCAGTTACAGATCCGTCGCAAACATTTCCTACTGGAAAGTATTGTTTGGACAGTAATTATTTTTACTAGAAAACAGGACGGTTTTTAACTAGAAATCTCGAACGACCAAGGTTGAAAGGCGGCTCTGTTCCATAGATAGAAAAGGGACTGCTGCTGAAAGTAGCACAACTTCAGAAATCCATAAATGAAAGTGTGGAAGTGAAAACATACTTTCAAATATATTTGAGTTAATGGGGGGGGGGGGGGCATAAAACGACCTTTTATTCATTCTGAACCAGCATCAGCAAGACAGACGGTGTATTTTTTGTTAACACTGAGATACCAGGATCTGTACCTCACTTGTGTTACTCCGTATTTCCAAATGAGTTATTGAAAAGGAGTGTTTGTCATAAAGGAATTTTAGTAAAGAACTTGAAGGACAGATACAAATATCCTAAGAAAGTAAATTATTTTCGAGTTATTGAAAATATACTGAAGTATGCTGAAAATAGTCCATCTATAAATCTTGAAGATGTTTGATGCAGATTGCCATGCTACTCTATTCTGTGCAAGCCTCTTCATCTCCCAGTACCTACTGCAGCCTACATCCTTCTGAATCTGCTTACTGTATTCATCTCCAGGTCTCCCTCTACGACTTTTACCCCTCCCCTACACGCTTCCCTCCAATACTAAGTTGGTTATCCCTTGATGTCTCAGAATATGTTCTATCAAAAATCCCTTTCTTGTCTCCCCAATTCTATCCAGTACCTCCTCATTAGGTACGTGATGTACCCATCTAATCTTCATCATCATTTGTAGCACCACATTTCGAAAACTTCTGTTCTCTTTTTGTCTAAACTGTTTATTGTCAATCTTTCACTTCCATACGTGGCTACACTCCACACAAATAGTTTCAGAAAAGACATCCTAACACTTAAATCTACATTCGATTTTGACAAATTCCTGTTCTTCAGAAGAGCATTTCTTGCCATAGCCAGTCTATATTTTATATCCTCCCTTCTTCGGGGGTCACCAGTTGTTTTGCTGTCCAAATAGCAAACCTCATCTACTGCTTTACGTTTCTCATTTCCTAATGTAGCTCTCTCAGGATCGAGTGGTTTAATTCGACTAAATTCCATTATTCTTGTCTTCCTTTTGTTGAGGTTCATCTTATATCCTCCTTTCAAGACAACGTCCATTCCGTTCAACTGCTCTTCCAAGTCTTTTGTCGTATCTGACATACAATGTCATCAGCAAACCCCAAAGTTTTTATTTCATGTCCCTAAACTTTCATTCTACACAAGTTTTTCTTTAGTTGTTCTGTACTGCTTGTTCAGTGTAAAGGTCGAATAATATCTGGGATAGGCTACTACCCTATCTTACTCCAAACCAATTCTTTCCTTTCATGACCCTCGACTCTTATTATTGCTCTGTGATTTCTGTACAAGTTATACACACATCAAAAAAAGTTTTGCACCACCTCGGTCCCGAGGGTTCCGGAATCTGTACAGAAAATTGGAATAGAGATCAACATAAACATCATTTCCGCCATTTTCATTGCTCATGAAAACCACACATTCCATGTTGTACCACCGCACAGTGAGACCTTCAGAGCTGGTTGTCCAGATGGTCCAGTGGTGCTGTACACACCTGTACCTCTAATATCAAGTAGTACGTCCTCTTGCATTGATGAATGCCTGTATTCGCCGTGGCATACTGTCCACAGGGTCATTAAGGCACTATGGTCCAGATTGTCCCACTCCTCAACGGCGATTCAGCGTAGATGCCTCAGAGTGGCTGGTTGGTCACGCCGTCCATAAACAGCCCTTTCAGTCTATCCCAGGCATGTTCGATAGGGTTCATGTCTGGAGAACATGCTGGACACATTAGTCGAGTGATGTCGATATCCTGAAGGATGTAATTCACAAGATGTTCACGATGGAGTCGCGAATTGTCGTTCATGAAGACGAATACCTCACCCAAAATGCATGCCGATATGGTTGCACAATCGGTCGGAGGATGGCATTCACATGTCGCACAGCCGTTACGGCGCCTTCCATGACCACCAGCGGCGTACGACAGCCACACGAATTGCCACTTCAAAACAGCAGGGAACCTCCATCCTGCTGCACTCGCTGGACAATGTGTCAAAGGTGTTCAGCCTAACCGGGGTGCCTCCAAACACGTCTCCGACGATTGCCTCGATAAAGGCATATGCGACACTCATCGGTGAAGAGGACGTGATCCCAATCCTGAGCGATCAATTCGGCATGCTGTTGGGCCCATTTGTACCGCGCTGCATGGTGTCGTGGTTGCAAAGATGGACCTCGCCATGGACGTCGCGAATGATGTTGCGCATCATGGAGCTAATTGCGCACAGTTTGAGTCGTAACACAACGTCCTGTGGCTGTAAGAAAAGCATTATTGAACATGATGGCGTTGCCGTCATGGTTCTTCCGACCCATAATCGATAGGTATCGGTCATCCATTGCAGTAGTAGCCCTTGGGCGGCCTGAGCGAGGCATGTCATCAACAATTGCTATCTCTCTGTATTTTCTGAATGTCCGAACAACATCGCTTTGGTTCACCCCTAGAAGCCTGGACTCTTCCCTTGCTGAGAGCGCTTCCTCGCACGAAGTAACAATGCGGATGCAATCGAACCGCGGTACTGACCGTATAGGCATGGCTGAACTACAGACAACATGAGCCGTCTACCTCCTTCCGGTGAAATGACTGGAACTGATAGGCTGTCGGACCCCCTCCGTTTAATAGGCGCGGCTCATGCATAGTTGTTTACTTCATTGGGTGGGTTCAGTAACATCTCTGATCAATGTATCTTCAGGAGTTCTGGGAACTGGGGTGAAGCAATTTTTTTTTATGTGTGTAAATAGCTTTTTGCACCCTGTATTTTACCTCTGCTACTTTCAGAATTTCAAAACCAGAATTCCAGTCAACATAGTCGAAAGCTTTCTCTAAGTTTACAAATCCTACACATTTGGGATTGCCTTTCCGTAACCTATCTTCTAAAATAAGTCGCAATGTCTGTATTCCCTCGCGTGTTCCTACATTTCTGCGTAATCCGAACTCTTCTTCCCACGAAGTAGGCTTCTATTTTTTCATTCTTTATAACACTGCCTTCTGCTACTACTGTACCATAACCTCAACGCTAGAAGCAGATTATGACATAAAACAATTTTGTGAAAACAACTATGGCACAAAGCAACAGAACAGTGTTACCCTCTGAGAGGAATTTTGTTAAATTGACCGTGTTGTTCCTAACGGAGGTGGCTTGTCGGATATGAAAGTCAGAATTACGTAAATATTGGAATAGTGACAAACAAAATTTTGCCTAGCTATATTATTCCTAGAATAAGGGAAACGGTCGCCAGCCTAATTAGGCACGAGAAAGATTAACGTTCTCGTTTAAGAGAGCAGGTATAAGTAACCAGAACGGACAAACACAACCTAGATAGTCACACCTGAGTGCAATGAACTCTGACACACATATGTTTTAAGATTGAAACTAACAGTTAGAGCAGCATGAACTATTTTCAGAATTATAACAGATACCGAAACACACTTTTACTTTCAGGGTTTACACAAACTGAGTGGTCTTTATACTGTTAATATGCACACAAGAGAGACAAACACTTGGCATACATGAGAATGTAACATGTCACAACTGCAGCTTCCTCACTTTTACTACAACGAAACACAATGTTGACAAAATTGCAAGAAACTGACTCTCCTTTTAGAATTTACTACAGGCAACAATGTGTTCATTTACTTTACTTAAGGACTTTTAATTTTACCGTTAGCAACAGTACTTTGATAAGCAGTTTTACTAGGAAAATTGTTTTCAGCAATTATCATTGACTTTAACTTTCTCTTTAATAAGTTCAAGAGGCATTATTTAACAGAGCTCTAGGCTTCAATGTACTTTCAGTAAGGACACTCGGTAATCACTTTACTTCAAACGGAGAGGACCCTGAGAGGTGTTATGATGAGGAGTAAAATCAAGGTAGGTAAATAAATTCCGATATGAATTACCTTATATTTCAGCACACTAACACATCCATTAGGCTGATCCTTCACTGTACATCAATATAGTATTACGTTACAGTGATTGCGCAACGTGGTGGCAACTGCATGTTGGTAGGTGGAATTGCAGGTAGAATTGCTGGACTCTGTCATTTCTTGGTGGCGATGATAAATACAAATTCCAGAATAGTTCCAGCTATTTATCCACCCATCCGAGGCATTGGAAAGAAGCAGGAAAAGCCTCTCTCTGAATCATCACAGTATGCACCTTTATACTAGCAGTGCACAGACTCGTAGCTCCTTTCCGACTGGTGGCTCGTCTCCGACTGACTGCTCTTCCCCGACTGACTATCAGTTCCACCTTTTCCACCTATGCCAACCACAATTTGCACGCGCTACACATTTCCGTTCCAGAGGGGAACCACTACACCATTTACATACAAAATAACTAAAAGCCCTAAGTGAGGATCAGCAGTTTACATAACAGCAAACAGATACATAAAATAAAACAGAACATTTTCACATATCGACACTTCTACAAAAAATTATTCACACAAAATTACTATTACATACAATAAGTTCCCTCCAAATGGGACAAAGAACTTTAAATTACAGATACACTACTCTGCATAGAATCAAATCACGACATCAAAGGTTTGACAAAGAAAAGAGTATACAATTTTATGTTATCGATTCAAACACATTTACAGACAATCAACAATGTAACATTAAATAAAGCAAAAGCAAAATAAATCCATACAGCATAAGAGCTGTGGTGTTACACATGCCCCATGTTTCGTTGAAGTTTCCTGTAAGGGATACTTCAAGGAAACATCTATAACACCTAAGTGGTGCTGGCTGCAAAAAAAAAAAAAAAAAAAAAAAAAAAAAAAGAAATTATTCCATACAACTTCAGTTGGGAGAAAAAAAAACACACACATTACAAACATACAGTATATACACTAAGAAATTACATACATTTCTTCCAAAAGATTTTCAAAGTAAAACATCTAAAGCAATTTTCAATTTCACACTGGTTGAAGGAAACTAATTTTCAACATTACACAAGATATCTTCAAGCATGTTCTTTCCATACACACACAGTTAAAGTAATTGGCAAACAGTACAAAATTAATCTGCATATTAGTAGAATATGGTATAGCCTTCAAATAAAATAAAGAAAATACACATATACAACAACACAAAACATTTTAACTTAGCAAAACAGAAGTTTGTCTCTCAATAATTTTAAAGGAATGTAAGATTTCACAGACACACAAGCATATTTATGATCACGGTACATTTTACAAGGTTCAGCAATTAATGAAATATTGAAAATATCAGTTTGCATCCACATATGTACAAATATTTACACAAACAGCTATGGAAACCTTTTTCCAACTGACTCTTTAAATACCAAAGTAACTTTGCAAGGTCTTTTTCAAAATAATTAAATTTAAAGCTGCTCTTCATTAATAGCAGTCCAAAATATTTGTTGCACATAAACACACTAACCTATTCAGAACCTATCTTTAATCATCACTGCTGTGTTTTAAAACAAGGCAGTCCAAAACTTTAATTTACACCAGAAAACCTAGTCTCAAAATATCAATAACTATTTGAACAAGAATGCATACGTATTTTGTAATAACTTTTCACTGACTTCAATAAGAATAGTCAGTTCATAACACATTGATCAAAAACCTAACTTACTTCACTGCTTGCCTCAGCATAAGCAGTCCATATTACTCATACTGCCCATTATTGGTTTGGCAGCCTTTACCTATACATTTAGACACAAAACACAATTTAGATTAAGGACACACAAAAACACAAAAAAACACATTTTTAAATTGATTCACTGCCCCATCCTCTAGGTTTGACAGTTCATGACCACTTATCAGCTCCTTGCCCCACAATGGCAAGTCCTTTGGCTAGTGCTCACATAGCATATATGGTAGTCCTCAACTTCAGGGCCACAGCATTTTTATTATTTTGTCTTGTTTTACTGCCCATCAACACATTTTTGAGCAATTTATTATCTTTTCCAGGTTTTATATCATTCTGTCACACTTTTGGTAAAATTTGCATTAGTGGTATAAAACATGAAACCTGCAACTTTGAAACAGTAATTAGACACTGGTAACAAAATCATTTCTTTTCAAATGACAACATCAGGTAACATATACATTAATCGAGAAAAAAATTAAATGTCATATTCAGGATCAAGTTAGGATAAACTATTTCTTACTACTCTTTATCATTGCTTTTCCACACACAGTTAGGTCATTACATACATCAAGATCAGGACAATAATTTCATATCCTATTGCAAGTGATTTCTGCCAACTCTTTTGCTGGCACTAGACACATACCTCTCACACCTATTTCACATACATTAGCCAGGTTCATCTCCTCAGTTTTAAATACATATACTGTTTTTCAATGCCATATTTGCCCCTTTCTTTTTCAAAAACATTTACATTTAATTATATTATAATATTAATTTACCTTGTTTTCAGTAGTCTTACCTTTTCTTATCCAGATTTCTCTTTCCAATTGCTTTTCCATTACATTTTCTCTTTAACAATACCCACCATACTTTCATTATTCTTGGTCATTTTCTAATGTACCCACAGTATTCTACATTATTTCCACACTATTCAATACACTCTAATAGAGAAGAAGGAAAGAAGATAGTAAAAGTTCTGAATGATGAAGAGGAAGGTTGGCAGCACGAAAAGAAATGGAAGTAGTGCTGGCAACGACTCGGGTCCCTGGTGCTCGTCAGGCACCTGACAATGCAAAGAGTGCATTGCCCCCTGAGGGTTGTACATTTCATTCATTATTGGTTTCTGTGGACATACATTTTCAGGTCAACTATATTTCTAACTCCTAAAGGCTTCCTTGACCTAGGGTACACAAGAAAATAAGCATTTGCATGTGGAGCTCCTTGCACTTCAAAAGGTCCATTGTAAATATATTTGAATTTAGAAATTTCATTATTAATTTCGCTAGATTTTTCATGGGTCTTCACTAAAACATAATCTCCAAGTTTAAATTTAGTTGTTTTGAGGTTATTGTCATGCCTTTTAGATCTAGCGGCCGCTTTCTCTTTCATTCTTTTCTTAACTAACTCTTTTTTCTCATGCTGGTTAATTCCTACAATAGGGGGGAATTGCAAGATCTCTTCAATAATACTTTTACTTTTACGGTCCAACAGAATTTCTTCAGGGGTAAAACCTGTGGTTTCATGGTATAAGGTGTTCATGGTCTTTTCAAAGTCATTTACAAATCTACCCCAAGCCTTATGGTTATGGTGACAGTAGGTTCTACCTAACCTTCCTAATTCACGCATATATCTTTCGACAGGGTTACAAGCCGGGTGGTAAGCTGAAATATATTTAACTTGAACACCATGTTGCTTCATACCTTCCTTCCAGATTTTTGAGGTAAACTGTGGTCCATTATCAGATAAAACTGCTTTAGGTTTATCAATAGTGTTAAAATACTCAGTCATCTTGTTAAAGACTGCTTTAGCAGTGGCTTTTCTGATTGGAAATAATTTAATAAATTTGGAGAACACTTCCAATACTACAACAATGTAAGACCAATTACCTAAGGTTTTAGGTAAAGGACCATACAAATCCACTGACAATAATTCTAATGTGTCCTCTGGTACTGTATTCTGCATGAAACCTTGATTTATTTTATTTGTTACTTTTGCCCTCTGACGTACATCACAAGATCTTATTCTCTCAGTAATTTTCTTAGTAGCACCTACATTAATCACAACCACATCAGTTAATTTTTCGATACACTTCTTGGGACCACAATGCCCTAAGGCAAGATGAAAATAATCAATTACTTCAGTCTCAAATTGCCTAGGCCAACACACCTTCCATTCTTCAGTGCTGGTATTCTTTCTCCTGTATAAAATTCCATTAAATATCTTGTAAAATCTACAGATTTGTGGGTAATTCGGGTTACTAAAATTAACTTTCACTGATTTCCAAATTTCATCCTCATTCTGGTGGAACCTCATACTTTTACAAATTTGCTCAATTCTTTTCCTACCTGGAACCTCCTTAATATATCTTACATGGAATTTGCCATCTTCATTATATTCCCTTGGTAAGTTGTTCATACCCTCAGGCAACCATGATAAAGCATCAGCTACATAATTGTCACTACATTTAATGTATAATATCTCATAATCAAACTGTTGTAAGTACAGGGCCTATCGACTCAACCTGCCAGTAAACAGTCTACAGTTTTTTAAAAAGGTTAATGCCTTGTGGTCTGTATGAATTATAGTTTTATGTCCCCATAAATAATTCCTAAATTTCTTTAATCCCCAAATGATTGCTAAAGCCTCCTTCTCTGAAATAGTATAGTTTTTCTCATATTTAGTTAATGTTCTACTAGCAAAAGCAATGGTATTATGTTCAGTTTCCCCAGATTCTGTGTTTTCTTGAAATATTTCAACACCAATACCATAAGCACTACTGTCTGTAATCATGTGGAATGGCTCACTTAAAACTGGATGATGTAAAATGTTTTCCCTTACTAACTCGGTTTTCAAATTTTCAAAATCTTTCTGACATTCAGATGTTCAAATATATACACTATTTTTCTTTAACAAGCTATTCAAATGTGGGCTGTTAAAAGCTTGCCCTTTCACAAATTTGCGGTAAAACCCACAAAGACCTAAAAACGCTTTCAACTGTTTCCTGTTCTTTGGAGGAGGGCACTTTTCTATAGCATTAAGCTTTTCTGGGTCCTTGCTAATCCCAGATGTGGTTATTATGTGTCCTAAAAACTTAATTTCTTGTCTCACAAATTCACACTTTTTTAACTTTAAAGTCATGCCCCCTGCTTGAAGAGCAATAAGGGTTTTCTTTAACAGGTCACAATGTTCTTCCCAGTTATCAGTAGCAATCAATAAGTCATCCACATATACAGTCAATCTAGCACAAAGTTCTTTTCCCAACACAGAATCCAAAGCCCTAATGAAAACAGAAACACAAGTATTCAAACCAAATGGTACAACTTTGTATTGGTAACATTTTCCTGCAAACAAAAAAGCTGTATATTTCCTAGAATCTTTGTGTAATGGGATCTGCCAATATCCAGCAGTAAGGTCTAAACTGGTTAGATATTTCACATTATGGAACTTTTGTAATAAATCATCTAAATTTTCAGGCCTGTCTACTTCTCTCTTGACAATTTTATTCAATGTCCGTGCATCAATGACTACTCTTACACCTCCATCTTTTTTGTTGACTATAATAAGTGGACTATTGTATTCACTATTGCTTCTTTCTATTACCCCCCATTCCAACATTTTATCAATTTCAGCTTGTACTGCCTCTTTCTTAGCTATAGGTATTGGATATGGTCTGACAAAGAATGGTTCATGTTCCAGGATATCCATACGGTATTCAAAATTATTTACGACACCCGGTTTATCAGAGAACATTTTCTTATTACTATTCAAGATATTAAATAAATCATCTTTCTGTTTACATGATATTTCTTGGATAACATCAACAATTTCCCTAAAGCTGTCAGTTTTTTGATCATCCTGCAATAAACCTCTCACATGGTATATTTCATATAGTTGGGATAAACCATCATTTTCAGATTCTATTTTTAATAAAATGGGTTCTACATTCACAGCTTGGACCTGGTTGTCACCCTCAAACTTAATTTCTATTGTCTCGGTTTCCCAATTAATCTTAACAGTTCCACTACCACAATCTAAAATTACTTTTTCCTTGTCTAGCCAATCAATACCTACAATCATTTCAGCACTTAGTTCAGGGACCACTAAAAAATCATGTTCAAATTTTTGGCTTCCTATTTCAAAGTCCATCAATACTTGTTTTTGAATGGGCTTGCTGGATCTACCAGTAGCTCCTATAATTTTCACTCCACTAACAGACATTATTACTAACCCTGGTTTACATGAAATATGATCGAAGAAAGATTCTGATATGGCACTGATTTGGGATCCTGTGTCTAAAAGTACTTGCAGTTCAGTGTTACAAACATTTACAGGTATTATAGTTTGTTTAATAATTTTCTGTTCCTTTACCTCCTGTTCTTCCCATAATAAATCCTGCTCAACCATAATGTCTTTCCAGGAAATATTACCTACTGATTTTAGTTGTATGTCAGGTGGCTTTTTGGGTTTGTGGACCTCTACATCTTTACAGATCTTTAACAGTTCATGGTCTAGTATATTTATCTCTGAACATTCTTTAGGTTTCTGTAAATCTATTTCTGTCATTTCATTTAGTAAAGCCCGCCCTAATATAGTATCATCCGGCGGCTCTTTCGGTTTTGTTTCAGTTACACATTCCGGATTTTGTTTCGAAAAGAAGTCGTTAATTTTTTCGTAACCTCTTTCTGTAAAGGTATAATTATGTTTGTCGACCTCCGAAAACTCATCTGTATCTGAATCTGTCGTCTCTCCTTCGTCTGAGCTATCACTAGGTTCTATTTCGTTATCAGATTCGAGCAGGAAAGCAACTTTTAGACAGTGAGGCAGATTATCACTAGATGTTTCAGTCACTTCGTTTTCCGACTCATTTTCTACACAATGCACATCGTTTGGACAGTCAGGCACTTCTGTTTTATCACTTTGAACGATTTCAGCCTTAACTTCATACTTAGTATAATCGTCACATACTTCGATAACTTTCATTTCATTTTCTTCCATGCTATCATTTTCAGGTAATCGTGTGAAATTCTTACTAGACCCTTCTGCATCAAAATTATTAAACACCTTTCCATCAACAATGAATTCGTCTGCACTGCTCATACTGTCATGATTACGAACGTCCTCCTCTACCTCTTTTTCACCTATTATTAATTGTGCACACGTCTTTTGCGTGGCATATTCTACCTCCCTTTCCTCTTTATTCATCACAACCTCCCCCACATTTACGTCTTTTACTTCATACACATCATTAACAGTACAAATGTTCTCCTTTCCACTCGCCTTTTCTGGCTCCCTTTTATTCTTTAATAAAGTCTTTTCGCACGATTCCGATACCGAGTTATCTTTATCATATGACATATTAACTTTATTTTCATTTCTACATTCATTTACTACTAAAACCGGCCATCGGAAGTGTCCGATCCCGCCTCTTCTGTCTCTCTCTACGGCAGCCATCTTGTTCTGACGTCTGCCATTTGTGTCTGCTGCCAAGTGCAATGTACGCTGCTTCGGCAACGGCTGGCCCGAGCACGAACGGTCACGTGACTTCGCACTGGGAACGCCACTATGTATCACTCCGCACCCGTCTGCTATAGGCGCGCCCTTAACCTTCCTGCCCCGTATTTTACATCTTTTCCTCTCGAATCTAATATTTGGCATCTTTTCTTTGGGCCCAAAACTGGTTTCCGCGTGAATCCGGCCCGCAACACACGCGGTTTTTAGTTTTCCATTTCGTTTCTAGTTTGAGAATTACGTGCTATGTATCCTCTGCCGCGCGTCGTATAATTTCCCCTGCCTCTCGCACGACCTCTTTGAATCGCGTTTACACGAAATCTATCGTGTTCCTGTCGTTCAGCTTGGTCATTACTTTCTCGCAAATAGTTGTTGTTATTGTGCGGACGAGATTCGCGATTTCTTCGCCAGTGATCTTCATCCTCTACCCTTTCCAAGAACGCAGAAAAACTACTGTGTGTACTCCCAACATATCGTTTCGAATCCTCAGGCAGTTTCTGCCAAAGAACCCAAACGATCTCAGCTTCAGTTCTTCTAGCCTTCAAATGTATCAGTTTTCTATACCATGATTCGCAGAATTCTTTCATGGTTTGCCTACCCCTGATGTCATACAACCTGGCCATTAAAAACTCACGCCACAACTGGTCTTGTTTTTGTTCTGACCAGTACTCGTCAATAAACTTTTGCTTAAAATTTTCAAAAGACATCTGGTTTGTATCCAGATTCAACCCCCACCTTTTTGCTTCTCCCGTTAATGCACTGATTACAACATTAATTTTTTCCTGATCAGGAAAATTTCTTTCGCAGTTCTTTACAAAGTCTAGGGGGTGCCATCCGTTATGTCTCTTTGCTGGGTCGAATTTTTCCTCGCTCTCTAATATTTTACTGAAGGGAATTTTTTCAGTAAAATGTGTAGGTACTGATTGTATTTTTCTTTCCAAGTCATACATTTTGCCTTGGATTTGTGAAGTGTTATGTTCACACTTCTTTTCGCAAGTAAGAATCTGTTTGGTTAGATCTCTGCTTGTTTCTGTTACAGATTGTTTAATCTGTGCAAATTCCGCGTTACATTCGGTTTGTATTTCGGATTTAATACCGAATACCTTTTCGTCAACCTTAGTACAGACTAAGGGTTCAATTTGATCTTGAATTTTAATTATTTCAGAGTCAAATCTTTCGTTAATGTCATCAATTTGTCCCTGTATGTTGGCAATATTGCCATTGATGACAGTAATTTCGCTTTTGAGGTTTTTAATTTCTTTACTCACAATGTCTACTTTTACATCAACCTTCTCTATCTGTTTACTAAGATTCTTGCCCTGTGCTTCAATTTGTGCCTTAATATTGTCATTTTGTGCAGCGTTTTGTTGCCCCTGTGCTGCAATTAGCTGTCTTTGTTCTACATTTTGTTGCCCCAGTGCTGCAATTTGTGCAGACAACATTTTTAACAAATCAGTTACATCTGGTGTCTTTTCACTTTTAGATTCTACTGCCTTTTCGTGTTCAGATCCTACACCCCTTTCTGGTTTTGGTGATTCAAACATATCCCTTGATTCATCAGCATAGCCACTGTCTTTGATAACAACGCCTACATTGTCTTGCTTAGTACGCGCTACACACATATCTTCGATCTGTTTATTAACGTCTGCGTCATAACGTACATAATTTAACTTGCACGTCATGCCATCTGTTGGTGTGCTGCCTGAACTGCTCTCGGTTGCATTTTGCTCTCGCGTGTCTGAATTTATTTCTAGTCTCTTGTCCATTTTAGCTATTATTAAGTACTGATATCTTTTATTAATAATTTAAACTGAACTTTCGCTACTAGTTCTGTCAACTAATGTACAGGTTCGTGCCGCTGGACGTTTTATGTTCACTCTATGTGTGTAAAATGCTAACTACTTATAATTTTTTTCGTCTGTAGGTGCAAACTGAGCAACGTCCTGTCACGCGGCGCCACGTATAACACTGCCTTCTGCTACTACTGTACCATAACCACAACGCTAGAAGCAGATTATGACATAAAACAATTTTGTGAAAACAACTATGGCACAAAGCAACAGAACAGTGTTACCCTCTGAGAGGAATTTTGTTAAATTGACCGTGTTGTTCCTAACGGAGGTGGCTTATCGGATATGAAAGTCAGAATTACGTAAATATTGGAATAGTGACAAACAAAATTTTGCCTAGCTATATTATTCCTAGAATAAGGGAAACGGTCGCCAGCCTAATTAGGCACGAGAAAGATTAACGTTCTCGTTTAAGAGAGCAGGTATAAGTAACCAGAACGGACAAACACAACCTAGATAGTCACACCTGAGTGCAATGAACTCTGACACACATATGTTTTAAGATTGAAACTAACAGTTAGAGCAGCATGAACTATTTTCAGAATTATAACAGATACCGAAACACACTATTACTTTCAGGGTTTACACAAACTGAGTGGTTTTTATACTGTTAATATGCACACAAGAGAGACAAACACTTGGCATACATGAGAATGTAACATGTCACAACTGCAGCTTTCTCACTTTTACTACAACGAAACACAATGTTGACAAAATTGCAAGAAACTGACTTTCCTTTTAGAATTTACTACAGGCAACAATGTGTTCATTTACTTTACTTAAGGACTTTTAATTTTACCGTTAGCAACAGTACTTTGATAAGCAGTTTTACTAGGAAAATTGTTTTCAGCAATTGTCATTGACTTTAACTTTCTCTTTAATAAGTTCAAGAGGCATTATTTAACAGAGCTCTAGGCTTCAATGTACTTTCAGTAAGGACACTCGGTAATCACTTTACTTCAAACGGAGAGGACCCTGAGAGGTGTTATGATGAGGAGTAAAATCAAGGTAGGTAAATAAATTCCGATATGAATTACCTTATATTTCAGCACACTAACACATCCATTAGGCTGATCCTTCACTGTACATGAATATAGTATTACGTTACAGTGATTGCGCAACGTGGTGGCAACTGCATGTTGTTAGGTGGATTCGCAGACAGAATTGCTGGACTCTGTCATTTCTTGGTGGCGATGATAAATACAAATTCCAGAATAGTTCCAGCTATTTATCCACCCATCCGAGGCATTGGAAAGAAGCAGGAAAAGCCTCTCTCTGAATCATCACAGTATGCACCTTTATACTAGCAGTGCACAGACTCGTAGCTCCTTTCCGACTGGTGGCTCGTCTCCGACTGACTGCTCTTCCCCGACTGACTATCAGTTCCACCTTTTCCACCTATGCCAACCACAATTTGCACGCGCTACACATTTCTGTTCCAGAGGGGAACCACTACACCATTTACATACAAAATAACTAAAAGCCCTAAGTGAGGATCAGCAGTTTACATAACAGCAAACAGATACATAAAATAAAACAGAACATTTTCACATATCGACACTTCTACAAAAAATTATTCACACAAAATTACTATTACATACAATAAGTTCTGTTCCCTCCAAATGGGACAAAGAACTTTAAATTACAGATACACTACTCTGCATAGAATCAAATCACGACATCAAAGGTTTGACAAAGAAAAGAGTATACAATTTTATGTTACCGATTCAAACACATTTACAGACAATCAACAATGTAACATTAAATAAAGCAAAAGCAAAATAAATCCATACAGCATAAGAGCTGTGGTGTTACACATGCCCCATGTTTCGTTGAAGTTTCCTGTAAGGGATACTTCAAGGAAACATCTATAACACCTAAGTGGTGCTGGCTGCAAAAAAAAAAAAAAAAAAAAAAAAAAAAGAAATTATTCCATCCAACTTCAGTTGGGAGAAAAAAAAAACACACACATTACAAACATACAGTATATACACTAAGAAATTACATACATTTCTTCCAAAAGATTTTCAAAGTAAAACATCTAAAGCAATTTTCATTTTCACACTGGTTGAAGGAAACTAATTTTCAACATTACACAAGATATCTTCAAGCATGTTCTTTCCATACACACACAGTTAAAGTAATTGGCAAACAGTACAAAATTAATCTGCATATTAGTAGAATATGGTATAGCCTTCAAATAAAATAAATAAAATACACATATACAACAACACAAAACATTTTAACTTAGCAAAACAGAAGTTTGTCTCTCAATAATTTTAAAGGAATGTAAAATTTCACAGACACACAAGCATATTTATGATCACGGTACATTTTACAAGGTTCAGCAATTAATGAAATATTGAAAATATCAGTTTGCATCCACATATGTACAAATATTTACACAAACAGCTATGGAAACCTTTTTCCAACTGACTCTTTAAATACCAAAGTAACTTTGCAAGGTCTTTTTCAAAATAATTAAATTTAAAGCTGCTCTTCATTAATAGCAGTCCAAAATATTTGTTGCACATAAACACACTAACCTATTCAGAACCTATCTTTAATCATCACTGCTGTGTTTTAAAACAAGGCAGTCCAAAACTTTAATTTACACCAGAAAACCTAGTCTCAAAATATCAATAACTATTTGAACAAGAATGCATACGTATTTTGTAATAACTTTTCACTGACTTCAATAAGAATAGTCAGTTCATAACACATTGATCAAAAACCTAACTTACTTCACTGCTTGCCTCAGCATAAGCAGTCCATATTACTCATACTGCCCATTACTGGTTTGGCAGCCTTTACCTATACATTTAGACACAAAACACAATTTAGATTAAGAACATTTTCACATATCGACACTTCTACAAAAAATTATTCACACAAAATTACAATTACATACAATAAGTTCTGTTCCCTCCAAATGGGACAAAGAATTTTAAATTACAGATACACTACTTTGCATAGAATCAAATCACGACATCAAAGGTTTGACAAAGAAAAGAGTATACAATTTTATGTTATCGAGTCAAACACATTTACAGACAATCAACAATGTAACATTAAATAAAGCAAAAGCAAAATAAATCCATACAGCATAAGAGCTGTGGTGTTACATCTTCTGTAAGGAATACCTGTTAATGTTTTGCAAGCATGACTTATTAATAGATAGTTCAGTAATTTTTGCATCTGTCAGCAACTGCTTTTTTTGGAATTTAAAATATTACATTATTCTTGAAGTATGAGGGCATTTCATCTGTCTCATACATTTTGCACACCAAATAGAAGATTTTTGTCATGGCTGGCTCTCCCAAGACTATGAGTAGTTCTGGGACCTTGACTCGACTTAGATACTTTAAGCAGCATTTAGTAGAGATAATACAAGGTATTTTAGATATGCTTATTGAAAACTCTCACAATAAACTATTTTCTTTCCAGTTTGTAAAACCTCAAACATATCATGTGACTAGCAAAGTGTGGACTGGGATAGAAAACAGATTACTTGTTGTTCATTTCTCTCGTGCAAAACAATGTCTCCAGTTCCCTAGAGGTTCACGGAGGAATCTGGGAATCTAATGCTTAATCAAATCACAATAAGCAGTCTATGTTTTGCACCTCATGTTGCTCCTGAATTAGAGTTTGACAGTGATTTCTTACTTTACTTTAAGAGTAAAGTTCCTCTGCTGTAGTCCCAGGATATGATTGTAACATTAATGTTTGATGAGATGAATAATAAATAGTATCTTCATTATCAAGAGCGTAATATTGTTGGAAATGCTTTTGATTTCGAGCAGTTACCTACTAGTGGACGGACATTTATCTTAAGTAGCATAATATCTGCATTGAAAGATGTACACACTTTTCCTGTTTGCAGTACAACTGCTGAGATGTTGCCCACTGTACTGAAGAAGGTGGTTCTTGACTTGAAAGTGCTTGCATAGTATGTGTTAATAAATCTGCAAACAGGAAGGCTATGATACATTTCTCAGACATACGAAGAAACACCGTCTGAATAGGTCTTGAAGGCCCAACTGTACCGACCGACCGTCGTGTCATCCTCAGCCCCTAGGTGTCACCGGATGCAGGTGTGGAGGAGCATACGGTCAGCACACTGCTCTCCTATGCATTGTTAGTTTTCGTGGCGAGTGCCTCTACTTCTCAGTCAAATAGCTCTTCCTTTGGCCTCACAGGCTGCGTGCACCCCGCTCGCCAACAGCACTTGACTGGCCCGGATGGTGACCCATCCAAGTACTAGTCAATATCCTAATTTTTTATGGGAGCTCAGAAGGACTTTTGTAAGCGTCTGTTTCGGAAGTACGAAACTCTTTACAATTTAGAACCTGATAAATTATTGAAACAAGGTTATGAGGCTGTCAATGAAAACACTGTACCCCTCTTCCCTAGAAAAACAGAATGTGAAATCTTCATTGTCGAAGCATTGAAGACATTGGGTCCAGCCAACAGATTGAACACACATGTAGGTACAGCTGAATGTATCATAATTACCTCTTTGTGCTGAAAATTTTTAAATGTAAGGCCTCATCATTTATGTTCCTTGATGACAGCTCAGTTATAGAGGCCATTAATTGTTTGAAACACAGATCAGCGGTTCATCTTCTTAAGCAATTTTTGAGCCAGACTAGGAGCATGGGAATATTTTGCCGGTAAAAATTTGAAGCTGACCTTGTTCAGAAGTGGTTTAGAAAGTACAGGCACCTGGCAGGGGCACAATATTACATATCAATCAGACAAATTTTTGAGATTGAGAATGAGATTTTCTACATTTTAAGGATATCTTTAAAATATGGAATAAATGGACCAATCAAACTAATTGATTTTAAGGTATTTGAACCGTGGAAGGAATATAATGTGGAACATACACCATTTTCACAAAACTTTTCTTCTGCCTGCATGTAGGTTCTGATATTACTGATGTCAGCAGTTACTTACCTGAGAAAAACATACATTAGTGGCTATTGTGCATACATAGTCACAATAAAACTGAAATGTCATGTATGCAAAGATAGTTTAGTTTTTCACAAAGTAATGCTTTAGGAGGCGTCCTTCAAGCAAAAAGAAACTTAGACTGAGAACCCTTGCTCTATCCACGTCCTTTTGTTGCTAAGCTGTAATTAACTGTCACTGCTTCTAAGCTGGTGAGTCTTCAATAAAAAGAACGCTTCCTGTAGGAATAAAACCAAAGGTAATGCGCCTTAAATTTGATTCTAAATAACTCGTCATTAGATTTCTAGCACTTTAATTTATATGGCAATTATATAACTGAAAACATTCTCAACAACTTCATTGTTATAAATTGCTGCACTAAAAAGTAAACACAAAGGCATTCAGCCAAATGGTAGCAAGAAGAGAAAGTTGGAAACATTATTAAAGGATAATGACTATTCTTTTTAACCTGAAAATTTCAGTAGTGCTGCTACAGAACTGTCTTCTTTCATAATGTTGCTTCATCTCTACTGTGATGAGAGCAGATTGGGGGTTGGGGGGGAGGAGGAGATGTGAGTCGATGAAAGATTGGTTCCCTTCATTGGTTTTGTTGTATTTCTGTGTTTTCAGTAATTTTCAATGTATTGCTTGTTGTTATGGCCTTTGTTCTTTCATTGGTCCTTCATGTTCCTCAAATCCCATTTTGTTAACCAAGTCAAGATATATATTAATAGTCAGAAGAAGCCCTTGTAGGCTACTTTTGAAAAGCATTCTAATAGCAAATCATAATACAAGAGAATGAGTTGCTTTATAAAGAACCTTACACTTCCATTTAGTATAATATCCATCTTTTAACTGCTGCTTCATGCTAAGTATGTATGTAACTTCACACATTTCAAATATCATTATCATCTGTCTAATTTCTGGAATTTTTAAAAAAACTGGTTGATGTAAGCTTCGGTGTTACCTAGAAGTTACAGACGTGAGTCAAAATATAATGGTAAATTATAGATGTGACTAGTAGGGTACTCTTGTAGCTTGTTTTGAATATATTGGGATTTCTGATATTCTGCCTGATGTCTGCCAGTAATAGGTAGACATTTAGTGACAGAATGTTAGCAACTTCTTCTCTATTTCCACTTCGTTTAGTCTCCGTGCCCTTAGAAAATTTTCTTCCACTCATCATGCAGAAAATTCTATCTGAATGGAGTGACTGAGTCAACATTTATGACTCTGAGAAACTGTTCATTGTCTCATCCTTAACTAAACATGGCTGATTTAGATGCTTTACTGCTGCCATATGACATCCCCAGACAAACCACTTACTATCAAGTCCACATTTGATTTGCCAAAGACAGCTGGAATTAAAAATAAATTATCAGCAACGAAGTTGGGAGTAGTGCCCTCAGAGAGTCCTTTAGGTACAGTCAGTAATATCTAAGATGAAATTCATATTTAACTATCCACGTACAGTGACTTCATATTAATGGCTACCAAGTATTATTAGTACACTAATTACCTGGTGAAGTTTAAATACCTGCCGTGGGCCTATAGTCCTTCAAAACTAAAAAGCTATTTGCAATACCCGTTTTTGATCATGGCCTGGAACATTATTCTTCTCTTTATGTACATAGCCTCTTCTCCTTTCCATACATTACGCTTACAGTAATGTGATACTAACTATTACGCGTTTAGGTGCATCTGTTAAATTTCTGTGACGTCCAACTGATGTTTTGTTACATATGTGGACAACGGTCTGCGAAGGTTGATTTAACGACTGAAATTGAGACCAACGAACATAATGTATATGTCATTTAAGCTTCCATTTTTGTAGTTCTTTGACCAGTCCGTTAATAATAAATGACTTTAAGGTACCGAGCGAGGTGGCGCAGGGGTTAGCACACTGGACTCGCATTTGGGAGGACGACAGTTCAAACTCGCGTCCGGTCATCCTGATTTAGGTTTTCCTTGATTCCCCTAAATCTCTAGAGGCAAATTTCGTGATTGTTCCTTTGAAAGGGCACAGCCTATTCCTTTCACCATCCTTCCCAAATCCGATGGTACCGATGACCTCGCTGTTTGGTCTCCTCCCCCAAACCAACCAACTTTAAGGTACATATACTTCGAAGTCTTTCATGGTAGTGAAATTAAAGGGATCAACTTCGTTGTCAAAGTATGGGACTGTTACTGTGCCTACTCATCCGTGATCTGTGACTTATAAAATCACTTCATTAACACTTCGCAAATGTGCAACGCTGAGTCCCCACCGAACAATGAAAAGTGTTACTACTCGAAGGTTACTAGGGCCCTTCACCCGACCTAATATGGGTTTTAGTGGATTACAAGGTGCTTCAAACGATGTGGAACCGCTTATTTATAAAGTGAAGAGTAGGAGGGATCACATTTCTCCTCCGACTTGATTGGAAGACCACGTGGAACATGTGCAACAACTGTTGAGATACATCTCTTGACTTCAGTATGGAGTTGATTCAAAATATACCGTTACAGACATGTGTTCCTGGACCTGAATTAGGTTTTCCTGGGGAATCGCACCATCCTAACCACATCTCACACCATTACCTTCATGCTTCTGCGTTGGTATTTGACCAGACGAACCAACTCCTTCCTCCTTCTGAAACCCGGCTGGCTGGGTCACGCATAATAAATAATTTACTGTTTATCTACCACACCGTGCTCAGTCAACTGGGTACCATAAGACGACATCCACTGATCAGAGCTGGGCTGGCTCTGAGTACTATGGGACTCAACTGCTGTGGTCATCAGTCCCCTAGAACTTAGAACTACTTAAACCTAACTAAACTAAGGACATGACACACATCCATGCCCTAGGCAGAATTCGAACTTGCGACCGTAGCAGTCGCACGGTTCCGGACTGCGCGCCTAGAACCGCGAGACCACCGCGGCCGGCCCACTGATCAGATTTCTTGGTACTATAGGAGTACAATTTCAGTGCTGTTCATATTCCACAGCTTGCATTACATCAATCTGAACGCCCACAGACTTCGTTTGCTATAGCAGAAAGTTCTATCTACCAACAACACCGTCGAGGTATTGGGGATTACACATCTACAATCACTGACGTCGTTCTGTCACCCACCAACAACTTGAAAATTATAAACGGCAACTGTGGCTTTACTGCATCTGTTGCACAAGTCGCCGGAACAATAAATTCGTCAAGTGATTTATACATAAAAACCCCCAGACACTAATGCCTGACGGTGCGTTGTGGGCGATATGAATATACAAGTTAACCCCTCAAATCCTGGTTTCTGTGACTACTAACGAGTTAAAACACGCAATAAAAAATTACTGATCGCTGATCGAATGCTTGCACTGAAAAAATTTCGCCATTGTTACCCGGGAGCCACTGGTGGTCGACAACACAGCAGTCATATTATATAGCCAGACAACCATCGGAAACCGATACGAGCCGAACACGTCTGGAAAAACAGGACGCATGCGATGGAATCAGAGCCACCACAGGTTGCCTCTCGAACAGCTACGTGCGGCGAATTCATGTTTATCCACAATTTTTGAAAGTGTCTTAAATAACGCAATAGCAGCAGTGACAGAGATATCTTTGGTTAGTTGGAAAAGCAAAATGGTTCATATGGCTCTGAGCACTCGTATGGGACTTAACATCTGAGCTCATTAATCCTCTAGAACTTAGAACTACTTAAACCTAACTAACCTAAGGACATCACACACATCCATGCCCGAGGCAGGATTCGAACCTGCGACCGTAGCAGTCGCACGGTTCCAAACTGAAGCGCATAGAACCGCTCGGCCACCACGGCTGGCCGGAAGAGCAGAGAAGTAAGTTAGACCGTTTTATCAGCCCTCATTTGGTGAGGGCGGGGGGAGGGAAGTTCATCAGTGAAGAGAAGGATTTCTCTTCAGACGAATGCGGGGTAATATCAACATCAAAAGAAAGTGGGATAATGAGAGTAGGCTTCGTTATGAATGGGAAGTTAGGTTGTAGAGGAAGTTTGAACAATCCAGTCATAATACAATTCTCATCTGAATGGACAACAGCCCTACATCAACAACACAGAATTCTCGTCATTAAAATATCAAGGGATAAACAGGGATAATGAAGATGAAATTCACTAGGTAAACGGAGAATAATAATCTAATAATAGTGGGAGATTGGCAGGAGGATGTGTTGAAGACGGTGTTCTGGGACATAACGGGCTCCTTAGTAGACTAGCTTTCTGCAGTAGCTGTTAATAGCGAATACACTGTTAGACAGTCACATGAGGAAGTATACGTGGAAAGAGCTCGGAGGTACGGAAAGTACCAGTTGGATTACGTCATCGTCACACAGAGATTCCGAAATCACGTGTTGGAGTGTAAGGCATACCCGGAGTAGATATAGAGTCGGACCATAATTTATTAATTATCAAGAATAAGCTAAGTTTAAGACAGTTGTCAGGAAGAATGAACAAAAAAGAAGTAGTAAACTTAAGTTTTAAGGAATAATGATGTACCTTTGAAATTCTCCGATGCTGTAGATACTGCGTTAGTGAATGCCACAGTAGACAATTCAGTTGAACGGGAATGGAAATATCTAGAAAGAGGAAACACAGCAGCTGAAAAGACAAATGTAGGTGCAAGGAAGTAATTGCGAATAAATCTTGGCTAACGGAAGATATACAGGGTGTATCAAAAAGAATCATCCATCTTTATTTCTGAAACTAATAAATATATGCAATGAATTTTGTTTTTTAATTAACGGGAAACTCGAACTTTTTTTTTCATACCTTTTCTTGAGTTATACGTTCCATGGCTGTTGTTATGCAATGTCTCAGTTCATTCATTATTTTTGGTAACGGAGGCACTTAAACAAAGCCGCCCTTGTGGCCGAGCGGTTCTAGGCGCTACAGTCTGGAATCGAGCGACCGCTACGTTCACAGGTTCGAATCCTGCCTCGGGCATGGATGTGTGTGATGTACTTAGGTTAGTTAAGTTTAAGTAGTTCTAAGTTCTAGGGGACTGATGACCTCAGAAGTTAAGTCCCATAGTGCTCAGAGCCATTTGTACCATTTGAACTTAAAGTCTTTTATAAACACCCAAGAGAAATAATCACATACAGCCAGGTCTGGTGACCTTGGAGGCCAGTAATGTAGGGCTTAATCTTTTGTTCAGTGCGACCGATCCATCGTTCAGTAATCCTTTGATTTAAAAATTCTCCACTTCCAGATGACAATATGGCGGTGCCCCATCCTGTTGGTAAATAAAGTCGTTCGAATCAGTCTCCAACAGAGGGAAAAAACAGTCCTCCTATAACAGTGTTCTCGACAAAGAGAAATGGACCATAAACATTTTCCCGTGAAACTGCACAAAACACATTAAACTTTGGAGATTCCCTCTCGTATTATACAACTTCATGTAGTTGATCTCTATCCCATACAATCACATTATGACGCTCCTCCTTTCCATTTAAATTGAATGTTGCCTCGTCACTAGACATTACGCTTGGAGGAAAACTGTCATCCTCCATTTTAGCTATATATTACGGTAGTATCTGTTCCCGAAAGAACAGTTACCGTGGATGACCATGCAGCTTTGCTAGAAATGAAATGATAATTAAATGGACACCCTAGCTGCAAACAGTCGTTGATGTACTTCATTGGGGACATGTTGAAAATGTGTGCCCCGACCGCGACTTGAATCCGGGATCTCCTGCTTACATGGCAGACGTTCTATCCATCTGAGCCACCGCGGGCACAGAGGATAGTGCGTCAGCAGGGACTTATCCCTTGCACGCTCCCCGTGAGATCCACATTCCCAACATGTCCACACCACTACATTCGTAGTGCACCTAATAGATGTTTGCCCATCACACATTTTCAACATGTCCCCAAAGAAGTACATCAACGCCTGTTTGCAGCTAGGGTGTTCATTTAATTATCATTTCAACCCTCCATTTTGCCAAGAACGAAATTACAGAACTCCACACGTTGTTGTTTGTCACCTTCACAAAGAGCTTGCTGTATCTGAATTTTGTATGGTTTCATTTGTAAACGTCGACGCAACACATGCCACACGGACATCGGGGGAATGTTGAGCTGTCGAGCTGCTCAGCGAACGAATTTCTGCGGACTCCTTGTGAAACTATGAAGGATACGTTCGACGTTTGCGTCAGACACTCGGGGACGGCTGAGAGATCTGCCTTTACACAAACAACCTATTTCTCGAAAATGCTCATGCCGTCATCTAATGTTCTGTGCTATAGGAGGATCACAACACACCTATTACGAAAGTCACCCCGAACGATTGTTACTGATCCGCACTGCGAAAAACGTAAAACACAAAACGGTTTCTGTTTTTACTGGGAGTAGACAACATCTCATTAGAATTAATGACAGCCTTGGGAGATCCAGGCCTAACAAAACTCTACCATTTAGTGAGCAAGATTTATGAGACAGACGAAATACCCTCAGACTTCAAGACGAATTTAATAATTCTATTCCCAAAGAAAGCAGGTGTTGACAGATGTGAAAAGTACCGAATTATCAGTTTAATAAGCCACGGCTGCAAAATACTAACACGAATTCTTCACAGACGAAAGGAAAAACTGGTAGGAGCCGACCTCGGGAATTATCACTTTGGATTCCGTAGAAATGTTGGAACACGTGAGGCAATACTGACCTTACGACTTATCTTAGAAAATAGATTAAGGAAAGGCAAATCTACGTATCTAGCATTTGTAGACTTAGAGAAAGCTTTTGACAATGTTGAGTGGAATACTCTCTTTCAAATTCTGGAGGTGGCAGGGGTAAAATACAGGGAGCGAAAGGTTATTTACAATTTGTACAGAAACCAGATGGCAGTTATAAGAGTCTAGGGACATGCAAGGGAAGCAGTGGTTGGGAAGGGAGTGAGACAGGGTTGTAGCGTCTCCCCGATGTTATTCAATCTTTATATGGAGCAAGCACTAAAGGACACAAAACAAAAATACGGAGTATTAATTAAAATCCATGGAGAAGAAACAAACATTTTGAGGTTCGCCGACGACATTGTAATTCTGTCAGAGACAGCAAAGGACCAGTAAGAGCAGTTGAACGGAATGGACAATGTCTTGAAAGGAGGATTTAAGATGAACATCAACAAAAGCAAAACGAGGGTAATTGAATGTAGTCGAATTAAATCGGGTGATGCTGCCGGAATTAGATTAGGAAATGAGACCCTTAAAGTAGTAAAGGAGGTTTGCTAGTTGGGGAGCAAAATAACTGATGATGGTCGAAGTAGAGAGGATATAAAATGTAGACTGCCAGTGGAAAGGATAGCGCTTCTGAAGGAGAGAAATTTGTTAACAAATTGTATACATTTAAATGTCAGGAAGTCGTTTCTGAAAATATTTGTATGTAGTGTAGTCACGTTTGGAAGTGAAACGTGGACGATAAGTAGTTTAGACAAGAAGAGAATAGAAGCCTACGAAAGCTGTTGCTACAGAAGAATGCTGAAGAGTAGATGTGTAGATCACATAACTAATGAATAGGTATTGAATAGAATTGGGGAGAAGAGAAATTTGTCGCACAACTTGACTAGAAGAAGGAATGGGTTGGTAGGGTATATTCTGAGGCATCAAGGGATCACCAATTTAGTATTGGAGGGGAACGTGGAGGGTAAAAATCGTAGAGGGAGACCAAGGGATGAGTACACTAAAATGATTCAGAAGCATGTAGGTTGCAGTAGGTACTGGGAGATGAAGAAGCTTGCACAGCATAGAGTAACATGGAGAGCTGCATTAAAGAGCACAACAACAACAACTGTAATACTAGATTACATTCGTTTCAAGACTCTTCCCTTCTTGTTTTCCACTCCGACACACTAGTCCTTTCTAAACGCTCACTCTCAGGAATCTCTGTTCTTGTTAAGGTCTATAGTTGAAATTAGCCCGCTTAGTTAGTACACCATAAGATATTTGGCTTCCAACGAAGTAGAATTCCTTCATATCACCAATGTCATGGTAACCAGCTTTGAAGTTGAGTTTGTTCCTAATCTCTTCCGCTGTTGTTCTTTCCTTTCGTATTTCTTTTGTTACCCTCAGTGCATACTGTTCGCTCAGTGGACTCTTCATCCTCTAGAACAGCTCCTGTAATTCTTCCCCGCTTTCACGAAGAGCAGCTATGTCTTGTACAATAGTTGTCACTGACATCCAGTCTTCCACAGTTTTAGTTCCATTTCCGAACCTAATATTTCAATCTTCATTTGTTTACCCCATATCCCGGTTGAACACTTAGAGTGTGTAGGCCACATCACTGACTTATGACTTTTTAATCCAAGCTCTACTCTAGTGGTCTACAATTTTTATTGTTGCCCCTGTATGTTCATCAATTGGAAAGGATTATAAATCCGTTCATATTACAAAAATTATTGTGTCTCACTGATTAGAGGCACAAAACGCGTGGTTGTTTTCAGCTCGTTACTAAATGCAAATAGGTATGAGGCCGAGTTGTTAGGAACTGAAGGAGACCAGTTGCAACAATATGCGGTACAGCACACTGTTAGAGAGAAGGATTATTGTTAGAAACACATAGTACAATGAAAATTACCTATCTTCAGTAGTTTGTAGGACTGCAGCTACGGCTGTATCTAACACAACATATTCTCAGGGACTAAGCCTCATAGGACCTCCTCAGAGAATCAATGCAAACAGAACTGGCTGAGGGCCGATTATGAAAGTGCGTCTGCCTAGGTTGAAATCTAGCTAAGAAGTGAACGAGGCACACGCCAGTTCCGTCGAGCTGCACAGCCCGCTAGGGTGCGCTGTGCTCGGCAGACGATAGGCTGCCAACCTTGCGTTGGCGCGGCGTTGTAGTAGTATCTGTGGCAATAATAGTACAAAAATGGATGCACAAGTATGTGTGTGTGTGTGTGTGTGTGTGTGTGTGTGTGTGTGTGTGTGTGTGTGTGTTTGTGTATGTGTATGTGTGTTCCACATCTCCCCCTAAACCATTGGATCGATTCCAGCCAAACTTGGTACACTTCGTACACACTGTATAAATTGTCAAAAGTCGTGAAATGCAAGAAGATCATAGATCTAGCCAGAAATATGTTGATAAACAGGAGATTCAAGGTATCTCTGAATGGGAAAACAAGCAGCTACAGGACACTACAGAATGGTCTCCCCCAAGGGTCTGTGCTGGCTCCATGCCTTTTCAATTTATACATAGCGGACATCCCAAACCTGGAATCTCGTCCTTTTATGTATGCAGATGATATCGCTATCGCGGCTCACGCCAACACTTTCGAAGAACTGGAAGAAATTTTAAACAGGGATCTGGAACGACTACAACAATATTATGACAACTGGCACCTCAAAGTAAATCCGACTAAATCCGTGGCATCAATAATGCACTTGTGTAACAAAGATGCAAATCGTGAGCTAAAAGTGCAAATAAAAGGTAAATTGTTGAAAAACGATAGAACGTCAAAATATCTGGGTGTTAAGCTAGATCGCACTCTCACATATAAGAGCCACCTGTACGAAGTCGCCCAAAAAATGAAAACAAGAAACAACATCATAATGAAACTGGCAGGAACAACCTGGGGATGTTCCACTGAAACTCTACGCACATCAGCACTGGCACTTCTGTATAGTGTAGCGGAATATTGCGCACCCGTCTGGGCCCACAGTAGGCATGTCAGATATATTGATGTGCAACTTAACGAGACAATGAGGCTCATAACAGGAACAGTAAGACCCACCCCGAAACCTTGGCTGCCCGTCCTTGCCAATATCGAACCACCCTCGATTAGACGTGAAAGAGCAATCCAGAGGTACAAAGAAAAGTTCAGGGACCTACCTCCTCCCCCTGACAGATTGATGTCAAGAAATCCCTTCTGGAAAGAACTCAAACAACAGATTGATATCGATAACCTGTGGAAACAGCAATGGCAGGAAAGCAAAGTGAATAACAGTTTCCTCATTGAGGACCCATCTCAACGAGTTCCAGGCTTCCAACTCCAACGTAGAGTGTGGGTAACTCTAAATCGTCTGCGGACAGGTGTTGGTCGGTGCGGATATTTGTTGAAAAAGTGGGGTTTCTCCCAGGACCCCAATTGTGAGTGCGGAGAGAGTCAAACCATGCAGCATATAGTTGAGTGCGACGTACACGGACTTAAGGGAGGAAATCTGATGGGCATACATGTGATAAGTGACCAAGCACTTTAGTGGCTGGAAACCCTGAAAATTTTATTGTAAATCATTGTTAATGTTAATTTAAATTTTTATGTTGATGTTTGTAAGTGTATCACGCTTTGCCTGTAGCTGAACGAGAAATAAAATTGGTACACATATCTGTTACTAACAGGCAACAATTGTCATGGGGACAAGACACACGCACCTACCACGTTCTTATCATAGTTCAGGAGATATTACGTCATGAACATTGGGGTGCGTGAGAAAGTGCACGAAGTTTAAATTTTTCACTCCCTTACTAATAACTCTTTTCGCAACATATTTCGCATACAGTGTTATCCACATATGCCGCTGAATGCACCTACGCAAACATATCATTGTACGACACATAGTTTAATGACGTCGTAAACACTGAGATGCGTGATGAAATACCGCATCGTCCATGAAGTTTTAATACATTTATTCTTTACTACTAAGATACTCCTGCAGTCGAGTCAACTTAAAGGAAATCCCTGACACTCGGCAGCTCTTTTGATAGCTTTCAACTGTGAAGTGTAAACGGCTTCAGGTGAAAACAGTAGCTGTCTAGAGCTATGAACAGGCGTTGCCATAGAGACATTTATAAAAGTTTTGGGCACTGTTCATACACATTTGTACATTAAGTGTATTTCTTTGTACGAATGTTTCACAGCGTCAAAGTCGTTCGGTAGCGTTCTCGCTTCCCACGCCCGGGTTCCCGTGTTCGATTCCCGGCGGGGTCAGGGATTTTCTCTGCCTCGTGATGGCTGGGTGTTGTGTGCTGTCCTTAGGTTAGTTAGATTTAAGTAGTTCTAAGTTCTAGGGGACTGATGACCATAGATGTTAAGTCCCATAGTGCTCAGAGCCATTTGAACCACAGCGTCAAAGGTGTTTTCAGGAATACATGGAAACGAATATTTTTCGAAAGTGAACTACAAACACAGTTAATATTTTGTTTTCGTTTCTAATAGAAAATCGGCAACATGAATATCCTGGCAATGGCGGCTTTGTTAGCTATCTGTAAATGTGTTTGTCTGAGCTTTCGGCAAACAGCAAATGGCCGCACGATCGTTATGATGCATCTATTAATTTTTACTTCTAAATGTGTCACATTTTCTGCTGAACACAGTTTGCATTCCCTTATTTAATTAGTGACGTTTGGATCTATAGAAGAACAACTTTTAATAGGCTTTGAAACTTTCATTTTTTGCATGGTGCTCTGTGTTACATTCGTGAAAAAGACATTTGTGTTGTGATCCATTATGTTGTGGACTATGATAAGCTGTTATTAGCACTCTATGGGTGCCGCTTCTTGATACGTAGAGCGTTCGTTGACTAACCTGACACTAAATATTAATGGGTAGAGTGCATAGCGACAGCCTTACACCAGCAAGGAATTCCGAGCTCAACAGAGTCTCAACGTGATATTGTCTCGGTCAAACACCGCAGATTGTCTTGCGGAGTATAGATTAAAAACTGGAGAAGAAAGAGCTCTGACTTCATACTCTAAATAACTTTCAGCTAATCTCACAGCTCAGTTGGTTTTGCTGAAATACGGAAGCAGCTTGCTAGCAGACCCTCAGTCTTACACTCTTCATCGCTTATCTACATCGCCATCTATATGATTACTCCGCAATTCACAGTTGACTGTACTCGAGAAAAGCTAGCATCTAAATCCTTTTGTGCGAGCTTATATTTCTCTTACTTTATCCTGATGATCATTTCTCCCTACGTAGGTAGGCGCCAATAATATTTTTTCTCAACCTGAGGAGAAAGTTGGTGATATAAACCGCTCGAAAGAAAACCGCCTTTATTTTAATGATTGCCAACCCATCTCAGGTATCATATCCATGACACTCTCTCCTCTATTTTGCAATAACACAAAACGAGCTGCCGTTCCTCTACTGACTCAGGCTGAAATCTCATTCTGGGATGATAGGATCATCCCGTATAACAGACATTGCAGAACATGAATGTCGGACACAGAAATTTTAGGTCGATTCACAAGAGCGTGTGGAATGCGTTACTAAAAGCATTCATGGCTTCAGTGGAAGCACAATATGACAAATTCGATGGCGCATGGAGTAAAATTGCCAACCAACGGGCTTGTTATTGCACCGAACTCCGCTATTGACGTGCAGTGTCGCGCGTAATCATTTGTTCGTTCCACAGTACAGTTACAACATGCGAAGGAAAAGCGACTCGCTTCACAGGAACAGTTCCATGTGATGTATGCACCAATGTGAAATAATTATCTTACCTACCGCAGCTAGTCTCTCCTATTGCACATAGAACACAAGAATTGTGTACTATTATTTCTCTTAGCAAATAGCGTTTTACTCCCATTTATTTCTGTTTTGTACCAATTACTGTGCTTCTTCGTAACTACTACGTGAAGGTCCAACCATAAATCTCCTTCGTTTATGTAAGGTGTTCCCCAAGATTAGCAGTCCTTTGATATATTCGCTCGTCGCGTAACACAAGATTTTGAGCGAAAGATACTTCGACTTCATATTACTGCTTTGTATATATAGCCTCTAGTGCTAGTGGGAATAGAATGCCAGGACATTCTGTCATACAGCTATATAGCTGACCACAGCAAATATTGGACAAGTTTTATAACTTAGAAGTGGGGAAGATTGTTTTAATTTGGACGTTCTGCGATTTACTTGCTGCTGTACGTTCTGAAAATTTTCACAGTTATTTTCGTAAGAATTATGAAAAAAACTGCCAGCAAGCCTTCATAGAGGCATAGTCGCAAGCCATGTTGATGTCAGTACAATTTAGAAATAGACTGCCTTAACGAGAGGGACAGGGGTGAGCAGGAGGGAGTTGGGTGGAAGCAGCTGCAAGGCAGGTGATGTCATTAGATGGTGTGCTCGCTTAAGAGTGAGTACATGTATACTGGAAGGCGAGGACAGGGTACTGGCCGGTACTATGCCACATTTTAGATTTACTTATGTAGTCACGGCCGACGAGGTGCGGGTTCCGAAGGGAAGCTGTAGGAGAAGTTTTTTAATGTAATCGGAACATTTGTCAGAATTGTCTTTCTGTTCGTCGTGGTAAGGACAGCAGGTTCCAATGATATCATTCTCCGTACGATGCCTCACATCTACGGAATTGGTAATTGTTCCGATAAAAATTTCTACTCTTTGGGGTGAAGAATACACTACGATGAATTTTTGTTTGCCCTTTGCCGGATCCCTGTCTTTGAGAAACAGTCCGCTATTCGCGCAACATGACCGCCGCCCCCCCCCCCCTACCCCCGCCCACCAGTTACAAACAGGGATTGCCGTCATCATGGAGTTGACACGCTATTTTCGTCACAAATATTCAGCAGCAGTGGTCTAGGGGCCAGTCCACTGTTAGCAGCGGTGGGGCAAGGCCATCGTGATGTGTCCCGCCTGTCTGCGTACCGCGCGCGTGAGTGTTTCCTGTTTACCTTCCGTTGCGGCTAGTGTCACGCGTCCGTGTCTCGGTAGTGCCATGGCGCACTCGTACCGTAAGTCCACAGTTAAGATCACATTTCAAGCGGACTACGCAAGACCTCGAGTACTTGACACTGAAGATTTCATCCGGGAAGAACTTCATATGGTACCTCAATACATCATTGAGATCCACTTTTCTGTAACACAAATTGTCGTTTATTGTATTGTATAGTATGTTAACCGGGGACCTAGAAACGGCGGAGAGGCTCCGTCCCCACCGCAACCGCAGTGGTCCACAAACCCACGACGACTACCGCAGTCCACTTCAGCCCTCCGCCGCCCCACACCGAACCCAGGGTTATTGTGCGGTGAGGCCCCCCGGTGGACCCCCCAGGGAACGTCTCACACCAGACGAGTGTAACCGCCTAATAACCATCCACAGACTGGCTGGTTCACCAGATCTCGACACAAATCCGCCGGACGGATTCGTTCCGGGGACCAGGCGCTCCTTCCCGCCCGGAAAGCCGTGCGTTAGACCGCACGGCCAACCGGGCGGGCCAAGTGTCGTGCACATAAAACTGATCAATGGAGAAGCGTGCACTGATGTTGTGTGCTGACACACTCATGGACTTAAATTTAAACATCCTGATGGTCACATAGGAACTGTAACGCTGGATTAGGCCTTCGCACTATGAGGGTCTTCGAGCTGCCATTCGAAGTCCCGCCACATATTGTGATGACAGCTTTGAAACCATACGGCAACATGCTAAGCCAACTAGCTGAAAAATAGAAAACGTTTGAGACACACCCCGTCTTAAACAGAGTGCGACAAATTAAGATTGCACTGACGAAGCATGTGCCATGGTATTTAGTAATTGGCGGCTGAGAGCCATTGTCATGTATGACGGACAACCGCGTACTTACGCCGGCCGTGGCCAGGAAGGACATGTCCGATCGACCTGTATTCAACGTCGACTGAGTCAGATACCGGTTGGTGAAGTTCCATCCCCGGCGACACCTACTTCACTCCCCATCACGTATGCAACGGCTGCAACCGCAACTGTTCCTGCACAGGATCGAAACACCGTATTGCAGTGAATGATCGATGACCGTGTGGCGGACAAAATATCCCCCTCCACAACGTTATCGGCAAAATTACCTCAAGACGGTGATCAATTGTGCCACCGAGACGAGCCTAAAGAGAAGATGGAAGTCTAAGCAGAAATTGTCCGACTTCTGCCTTCCTATCAATGGAGACCGCGTCAGACGAATGCCGCCCGCACTCTGACGCAGAACAACATGTCCTAAAACAACGGACCATTCGAAAACGCAGGAAACGGCGCCATACGCCATCCGATGTTTGCCTGCTTCGGATGTGTGAACCGGACGAAGATCCGGCGTCGGACGACACTCGGGGCGTTATCACCACAACTCACCCTTCCCGTCACGATGCTACGGCGAATACAGTTTCTGAGACTCGGACTGACAACACCACTTCTGCTAAATTAGATTAGTACTTGTTCCATAGATCATGAATACGACATTTCGTAACGATGAGGAACTTGTCAGGTTAATAAAAGATATCAATACAAGATATTCCATTACACAAAATATTAGATGACACTTAAGATTTTTATTATTTTTTAGTTTTTTTGGTGGGTGTTTGGGAACTTAGACACTTACTATATCCAAAAATTCATCTAATGACTATAAGGAGTTGCCATTACGGAATACTTTTAGTTTCCTTTTAAATGCTATATCACTATCTGTCAGACTTTTGATGCTATTAGGTAAGTGACCAAAGACTTTCGTGGAAGCATAATTTACCCCATTCTGAACCAAAGTTAGATTTAACCTTGAGTAGTGAAGATCATCCTTTCTCCTAGTGTTGCAGCCATGTACACTGCAATTACTTTTGAATTCGTTAGGATTGTTAATAACAAATTTCATATATATATATATATATATATATATATATATATATATATATATATATATATATATATATATATTGTGAGGCTACAGTGAAGATCTCTAGCTCTTTAAAGAAGTATCTGCAGGATGATCTTGGATGAGCTCCAGCAGTTATTCTGATTAGACGCTTTTGTGCAATGAACACTCTTTTACTCAGTGATAAGTTACCCCAGAATATGATGCCATACGAAAGCAGAGAATGAAATTAGACGCAGTAAGCTAATTTACTGAGATGTATATCGTAAAAATTTGCAATGTCCCTAATAGCATAAGTAGCTGAACTCAAATGTTTCAGCAGATCTTCAGTGTGTTTTTTCCAGTTAAACCCCTCATCAATGCGTACACCTAGAAATTTTTAATATTCTACCTTAGCTACCGATTTCTGATCGAAGTCTATATTTATTAATGGTGTCATTCCATTTACTGTATGGAACTATATGTACTGTGTTTTGTCAAAGTTTAATGAGAACCCATTTGCAGAGAACCACTTAATGACTTTCTAAAAAACATCGTTTACAATTTCACCAATTAATTCTTGTGTATTGGGCGTGATAGCTATACTTGTATCATCGAACATGAGCGCGAGCGCTCGATTGACAGTACTAATCAACAGTTACCAACTGCTGCATCTGATTCTTGGGCGGATGATGTCTAGGATGAGCCACAGCGCCCGGAGGATGCCGAGGGCAGAGAAGCTCCCACGGCTGTACTCAGCACCGACCAGCCACAGTGACCACGGCTGTATCGTCAGCCTGTGTGGGGCCGCCCCTGCCGCCCACACCTGGCCTCCTACACAACTCAGTTGCCGACCTGGCTGACCAAACATACCGTCTGGCAACGATTATCATCAACAACATACGTGCCCGACATAAAATAGCGATGCTACAGGATCTGCTCAATGCAGCAGATATCGACATTGCGCTCCTTCAAGAGGTGTATGTCGCAGACTTCAAGGAACCCCATGGCTACAAGACTTGGGCCTCACATGCGTCTTCCAATGGCAGTGGTGTGGCGAGCCTCCTCCGCGAAGGTATACCCGCAGAAGGCGTCGAGTGTCTCCCTGACGCCAGAGGCATGGCTCTTACTACCCAAGGAGTCAAACTTATTAACATCTACGCGCCGTTTCAGGATCTGGTCGGCGTCGCGAACGATACACCTTTTTCGCTCATACAATCACGCCCCTCTTTATGGGTTGTCAGGACGCCTTGATATTCGGAGGGGACTCAATTGTAGCCAAGCACCTAAGGATCAGTTACCACATTATTCTCCCTTCACAGAACTTGCGACAATTATAAATAATCTTCAGTTGGTGGACTCGTGGGAACATGTTTGTGGCGATGGGCCCGGATTTGTGCACTACAGCAGCCATTCATTCAGCCGCATCGACCGGATTTACATCTCGCGCTCCATAGCTCTGGGGAAGAGAGCTGCCGAAGTTTGGCCCACAGTGTTTTCTGACCACGAGACCTACATCTGTGTCATTACCCTCGGCCGCCAGAAGGTATGGCACTGCAATGGTCCTTGAAAGTTGAACGTCACCCACCTAGCCTCTCAGGAATGTCGCCGTCTTATACAGAACACGTGGGCTTCCTGTAGCCGCCGGCGTGGCGCCTACCGGTCTACACTGTCGTGGTGGTTAGTCTGCGCCAAACCAGCCTCCGGAAGACCTTGATAGGCTACGGACGAGATGTTGCAGCATGGAAGAGACATACCATGGACTTTTACTACAGCATCTTAAGGGAATGTACAACAATGCCGTACTCACTTGCCAGGCAGGTGACGGTGAACCGTGCCAAGGCACAGATCCTCCAGATTTACACATTGCCACCTTGAGGGTGCGATCGTCACAGTACGCACTCAAGACAGAGTGACCCGGGAGGAACCGTCCATGCACCACGTCACTGCAGTACGACGGCGCCGACGCAGGACACTGATCCAAGCTATCACGACGGAAGCCGGACGGCGCCTTGATAGACATCGCGGTATAGGAAACGCCCTTCATGCTCACTAAATTAGGCTGTACTCGGAACACCATCCCCCAGAGGTGATCGCCGAAGTCTCTCAACTCACCTATGGCACGATCTCTCCGACAGCGGCAGCAGATTTGACTGCAGATGTAACGGAAAAGGAAATCATTGAAGCTATACATAAGTCCTCAGGACCCGATGGCCTTCCTCTGGAATTTTATCAGACATATCAACAATTGCTGGCATCAGCATGGCCTGATACTTGCCGCGATCTTATGTCTCCCACGACGCAGATTCCTGGGGCGTTCCTAGAAGGCCTGATTGTGCCCATACACAAACCACGAGGGGAATTCAAGATCAGTGATTACCGCTCCTTGACCTTAATCAACAGCGACATGAATATTTTCACCCGACATCTGGTGGCACGCCTAAAGCGATCGGTACAATGTGCTGTGTTGCACGACCAGGCATCGTTAGGAGCTGACCATAATATTCTCACTCTACTGTGCCGATATGATCGCGCTAGCCAAAGCTCGCCGATTACCAGGAGTTTTGGCCTCACTCGACTTTAGCCAGGCCTTTGACAGAGTCGACCACACATTTTTGATGGAGGTACAACGACGCATGGGGTATTCGGACATCATAGTTGAGATACTGATGCGTCTCCTACGCGGCGAGACGCCAAGGTGTTCTGTAACGGCCGTCTCACACCGCCGATACAGAACCAGCGATCGGTGCAACAAGGCTGCCCTCTGTCGGCGATATTGTACACCCTCGTCCTGCAACCACTCCTCTGCGGCCTCCGGCAACGCCTGACTGGGATGTCCCTTGGTGGACACACCTTTTGCGGCACTGCCTATGCAGTACTCCTTCTTCGCAGTAATGACGATGTTCGTGCACCACTGGCGTGGGTGGCGACCTACGGCGCGGCATCGGGGAGCAATCTTAATCTCCACAAATCTCACGCCCTGTCTATAGGCAGAGGTCTATCCGATGAGAGCGTCGCATCGCTACGATTCAGTGTCACAATCCGCTGTCTTGGCATTGATTTCACATCTGACATGAAGCGTTCAACAGCCCTTAACTACAGGCGTTTATTGAACCAGATGGGGGAAGGAATAAGTGACCACCGTCTTAGACATCTAGGCCTCCTGCAACGGACGCGATATGCTAACGTCTATTTGACATCACGTATCCCCCATTTTGCACAGATACTCCCGATACCACCTACTATGGCTCACCGCATGTTGGCGGTTTTGGGATCCTTTGTTAGTACGGGCATGTTATTCAAGATTCGTTACGAGTCCGTTATTCTCCCGAGGAGCAGAGGGGGTTTAGGCCTTTGTCATGTTCAGAACAGAGTGAAGGCCCTGTTCGTCAGCTTTCACCTGAATCTGTGGCGACGAAGCCCGAGGTGCCTCACAAGTCTCTTACTGGAGGCCTTACGACCGACCTCACTCGCACCCCCTGTGATGATACCGGACATCCCAGCACCTTTCTTCAGCGTTAGCCAATTCTTCCTTGAATTAAGCTACATCCATACCGCACTACTACCCACACGCTTGATGATGACGAGGGAAATATATGCTGCCATGCAACTGAACAGGACGCCGAATGTGATTGAAACCATACACCCTACCGCAAAGTGGCGTGCTGGGTGGCAGGCAGTGAATGTGGCCACCCTTGATACTGACGTGCAATATGCATGGTACGTAACTGTTAACGGGAAACAGTTATACCAGTCCCGCCTACATCACATCCAACTCGCCGCCTCACCCTTGTGTGCCACATGCCAAGTGACTGACACGGATGAACATCGTTTAGAATGCGGGTCGGCAAAGGACGTTTGGTATTTGGTGCGTCAGATATTGGCTTTTCCCGCACGCTAGACTCCCGACAGGATAACTACCCGATCACTTCTTTTCCCCGATGAGACGTATTTCCCAAGAGGAAAAACGAACTCTGTGTGGTGGATGACCGGCCACGCTGTTCACTATCTATTCGGTAATGGCGAAAAGACAGTACCCGATTTTTAGTATTACCTCAACGAACGACATTGTGCGATCGTCAGGAACCCTAAATACAGGCAATACTTTTCTAATTTTCTTTGGAGCGCATTCCATAATCCGCTCGCAGCTGGATTATCGATGTCATGAGAAGATTAGCATCACACCTCTTTGCAGGTTTTTTTTATGAAGTTGAACAAACAACGGAAACAACACAGCAACGAGACGACAGTCATCGAACAATTCGCAGCAGGTTATAGTATGAAGCATCCTTGTGTCGTAACGGGACGACTTTCTGTTATTCTGGTTATGTATCCGAAGAGGAACAGCTTTTTGTATGAAAAATAAAAACAAGAAATATAAATAAAAAACATAAAAAGGGGTAGCGTCCTTGATTCACTATTGGAATGTTTACGGTCCCGTGTTCGAACCTCGCCGCTGCTTGAATTTTGATTAATAATCAACACTGGCGTCCGAAGATTTCCGGCTTAAGAAATCAGCCTCATTCTGCCAACGGCTTTGTTAAGAGGGCCGAGGAGCGGACAGAGGTTCAGGGCACTCTCTAGTCCTGGGGGAGGGAAACTGCTCCTAAAAGGCGGAATAGTCAGCAAGGGTCAACGACATGAGGATACAGAAGGCAATGGAAACCACTGAATTAAAGACACGCAACAGGTATCCACAGGACATGTGGCTTGTAATTGAACAAGTGTCACGATGATCTCTCCACAAAGATTCCGGAATAGTCCCCCATTCGGATCTCCGGGAGGGAACTGCCAAGGGAAAGGTTACCATGAGAAAAAGTTTGAATAATCAACTGAAGGATAACGTTCTACGAGTCGCGTGCTTGAATGTAGTAGGGAAACTAGAAAATCTGAAAAGGGAAATGCAAGGGCTCAGGGGTCAGTGAAGTGGAGTGGGAAGAAGACAAGGATTTCTGGTCAGATGAGCGTAGGGTAATATCAACAGCAACAGAAAATGGTAGAAGGGAGTAGGATTTGTTATGAATAGAAAAGTAGGACAGAGAGTGTGTTTCTGTGAACAGTTCAGTGACAGGGTCGTTCTTATCAGAATCTGCAGGAAACCAACTCCGACAACTACAGTTCAGGTATACATGCAAACGTCGCAAGCTGAAGATGAAGAAATAGAGAAAGTGTATGAGGATATTGAAAGGGTAATACAGTATGTGAAGAGAGATCAAAATCTGATTGTCATGTTGCAACACCACGGCTCTAATGCTGTACGGATTTATTTTGCCTTTTGCTTTGGCTTAATGTTATGACATTGAGTATCTGTAAATGTGTTTGAATCGATAACACAAAATTGTATATTCCTTTCTTCGTTAAAACTTTGATGTCGTGGTTTGATACTATGCAATGTAGTATATCTGTCATTTAAATTCTTTGTCCCATTTGGAGGGAACAAAACTTACTACATATAATTGTAATTTCTGTGTGAATAATTTTTTGTAGAAATGTCAATATGTGTAAATGGTCTGTTTTATTTAATGCGTTTGGTTGCTGTTATGTAAACTGCTGATCCTCACTTAGGGTTCTTAGTTATTCTGTATGTAAAAGTTGTTGTGGTTCCCCTCGGGAACGGAATTGTGTAGCGCGCGTAAATTGTGGTTGGCCTAAGTAGAAAAGGTGGAACTGAGGGTCAGTCAGGGACGAGCTACCAAACTGTGAACTGCCGTTTAAAAGTTGCATATTGTGCTGGTTCCGAGAGAGGCCTTTTCTGCCAGTTTCCAGTGCCTTGGATGGATGGAAAAATAATTGGAACGATTCTGCAATTGGTATTTATCATCGCCGCCAAGAAGGGACAGAGTCCAGCAATTCTGCCTGCAAATCCACCTACCAATATGCAGTTGCCACCACATTGCGCAATCACTGTAACAGAATGGTATTATAATGTACAGTGAAGGATCAGCTTATTGGATGTTTTAGTGTGCACAAATATAAGGTAACTTATAACTTAATTTATGTACCTACCTTGTTTTTTTCCCTATCACAACACCTCTCAGGTTCCTCTCCATCTAAACTATGATTACCGAGTGTCCTATTTTGTGGAAAAAATGAAAACCTCAAAGTTAGACAGTTAATTACATAATGTTGTTTGATCTTTGATGAGAAGGGCATATTCAGATTTACTGTGGATTTAGTGAAATTGTGGGAGGCAGTAAATGTAGTTTTGTGAAGTTTCAAAGTCACCTATTTAATCATTTACTTGAAAGTAGAAGACTGTGGTAATAAAAACAATTTGCTTTTTCTTTTACAAATTAAAGTTCTTAAAATTGAGGCATATAAAGTTTCGCTTAGTTTACGATCATAGCGCTACCTGTAGTAAATTTAAAAAGGTGAGTCAGTTTCTTCCAAATTTGTCAACATTGTGTTTCACTGTAGTAAAAGTGGAAAACTGCAATAGTAGAAAATTATATGTTCATGATTGCTAAGTGTTTGTCTCTCTTGTGTATTGGAAGTGTATACTAATAGTATAACTGGATCCACATGTTGTCTATTGTGCTAATGCGAGGTAACAAGTAATGGGAAGACCACTATTTATGAAAACCATAATTTCCTTATTCAAATGATAGTGAGATGCAACCTGTTAATGGATAGGTTGTGTTTATCCATTAAATTTACTAATAACTACTTTCTTGAACAAGAATGTTAATCATTGTCTTGCCTAATTAGGCTGGCGACCGTTTTCTTTATCCATTGAACAGTATAGATAGGTAAATTATAGTTTGTTACTGTTCAAAAATTTACGCAGTTTGACTTTGACTTCCGATAAGCCACTTCCGTTAGGTACAACACGGTCAACATAACAAAATTCCTCTCAGAGGGTAACACTGCTCTGTTGCGTTATACCATAACTGCTTTAACAAGATAGTTTTATTTCACAACCTGCCTCCAACTTAAAGGTTATGGTACAGCAGTAACAGACGGTAGTGTTATACGTGGCGACCATGACAGGACGTTGTTCAATTTGCACCTACAGACGGAAAAAATTATAAGTAGTTAGCATTTTACAAACATAGAGTGAACATCAAATGTCCAGCGGCACGAACCTGTACATTATTTGACAGAACGGATAGTGAAAGTTCAACTTAATTAAAAATTAAAGGTGTCAGTACTTAATAGGAACTATAATGGACAGGAAACTAGAAATGAATCTAGATACGCGAGAACAAAATGCAACCGAGAGTAGTTTAGGCAGTACACCAACAGATGGCACTACGCACGAGTTATATTACGTACGTTATCACGCAGACGTCAGTAAACAGATAGAAGCTATGAATGTCGCGCGTATTTAGCAAGACAATATAAGCGATGTTGTGGAAGACAGTGGCTATGCTAATGAATCGAGTGATATGTTTGAATCACCAAAAACAGAATGCTGTAGGATTTGAACACGAAAAAGCAGTAGACACTAAAAGTGAAAAGAATCGAGATATGACAGAACTGCTGAAAATGTTGTCTGCACAAATCGCAGCACTAGGTCGAAACATTAATAATCTACTTATTGAGCAAAACCAACAGATTATTGCACAAAGTAAACAAATCGAATTGCGGGTACCAGACTTGGTAAGCAAATTGAAGAAGTCAACTCAAGAGTAGGAACAGTAAGTAATGAAATCAAAAGATTTAAAGGGAAATTACTGTCATCAATGGCTATATTGCCAATTTACAAGGACAAATTGATAACATTAACGAAAGATTTGCCTCTGAAGTAATTAAAATTCAAGATCAAATAGAACCCTTAGTCTGTACTATAGTGGACGAAAAGGTATCCGGTATTAAATCCGCAATACAAACAGAATCTAATGTGGAATTTGCACAGATTAAACAATCCGTAACAGAAACAAGTAGAGTACTAACCAAACAAATTGCTACTTGCGAAAAGAAGTGTGACCATAACACTTCACAAATCCAAGGCAAAATGTATGACTTGGAAAGAAAACTACAAACAGGACTTCCACATTTTACTGAAAGGATGCCTTTCAGAAAAGTATTAGAGGGCGAAGAAAAATTCGACCCTGCAAAGAGGCATAACGGATGGCACCCCGTAGATTTTGTAAAGAATTGCGAAAGAAACTTTCCTGAATATTTGTCTGACCAGGAAAAAATCAATGTTGTGATCACTGCATTAACGGGAGAAGCAAAAAGGGGGGGGGGGTTGAATTTGGATACTAACCAAATGTGTTTTGAAAACTTTAAACAAAAATTTATTGCGGAGTACTGGTCAGAACAAAAACAATACCAGTTGTGGCGTGAGTTTCTAATGGCCAGGTTGTATATCAGAGGTAGGCAAACCTTGAAAGAGTTTTGCGAATCATGGTACAGAAAGCTGATACATCTGAAGGCTAGGAGGACTGAAGCGGAGATCGTTTGGGTTCTTTGGCAGAAACTGCCTGAGGATTCTAAACGATATTTTGGGAGTACCCATTGAAGTTTTTCTGCGTTTCTGGAAAGGGTAGAGGATGAAGATCACTGGCGAAGAAATCGCGAGTCCCGTCCCCACAATAAAACAATTATCCGCCGGAAAGTAATGACCAAAACGAACAACCTGAAAACGATAGATTTCGTGTAAGCACGATTGAAAGAGGTCGCGCAAGAGGCGGGGGAAATTACACGACGCGCGGCAGAGGATACATGACGCGGAATTTCCGAACTAGAGACGAAATGGAAAACTGAAAACATCGTGCGTTACGGGCCGGATTCACGCGGAAACCGATTTTGGGCCCAAAGAAAAGATGTCAAATAATAGATTCGAGAAGGAAAGATGTAAACTACAGGTCAGGAGGGTTAAGGATGCGCCTGTGGAAGACGGGCGCGGAGTGATACATAGTGGCATTCCCAGTGCGATATCACGTAACCGTTTGTGCTCGGGGCAGCGCTTGCGGAAGCACCTTACATTGTACTCAGCAACACACACAAATGGCCGAGGCCAGGCCAAGATGGCTGCCGTAGAGAGAAACAGAAGAGGCGGGATCGGACACTTCCGTTGGCCGATTTCAGTAATAGACGAATGTAAAACTGAAAACAAAGTTAATATGCCATATGATAAAGTTAACTCAATATCGGAATCGTGCGAAAATACATTATTAAAGAATGAAAGGGAGCCAGAAAAGGCGATTGAAAACGGGAATATTTGTACTGTTAATGATGTGTATGAGGTAAAAGACGTAGATGTGGGGGTGGTTATGATGAATAAAGAGGAAAGGAAGGTAGAATATGCCACGCAAAAGACGTGTGCACAATTAATAATAAGTGAAAGTGATGTAAAGGAGGACGTTAGTAAACATGACATTATAAGCAGTGCAGGTGAACTTATTGTTGATGGAAAGGTGTTTTGTGACTTTAATGCAGAAGGGTCTAGTAGGAATTTCGCACGATTACCTGAGAATGATAACAAAGGGAAAAATGAAACGAAGGGTATCGAAGTATATGACGATTATACTAAGTATGAAGTGAAGGCTGAAATCGTTCAAAGTGATACAACAGAAGTACCTCAGTGTCCAAACGATGTGCATTGTGTAGAAAATAATTCAAAAAACAAAGTAGCTGAAACACCTATAGATAATCTGCCCCATTGTTTCAAAGTTGCTTTCCTGCTCGAATCTGATAACGAAATAGTACCGAGAGATAGCTCAGACGAAGGAGATACTTCAGATTCAGATACAGATGAGTTTTCGGAGGTCGACAAACATAATTATACCTTTACAGAAAGAGGTTACGAAAAAGTGAATGACATCTTTTCGAAACATAATCCGGAATGAATAACCCAAACAAAACCGAAAGAGCCGCCAGATGACACTATATTAGGGCAAGCGTTGCTTAATACCATGAAAGAAATAGATTTACAGAAACCTAAAGAACCTCCAGATATAAATATAGTAGAACGTGAATTGTTGAAAATCTGTAAAGATGTAGAGGTCAACAAACCCAAAAAGCCACCTGATATACAACAGAAATCAGTAGGTAATATTTCCTGGAAAGACATTATGGTTGAGCAGGATCTGTTATGGGTAGAACAGGAGGAAAAGGAGCGCAGAATTATTAAAAAAACTACAATACCTGTAAATGTTTATAACACTGAGCTGCAAGTGCTTTTAGACACAGGATCCCAAATCAGTGCCACATCAGAATCATTCTTTGATCATATTTCATGTAAACCAGGGTTAGTAATAATGTCGGTGAATGGATTAAAAATTATAGGAGCTACTGGTAGGTCCAGCAAGCACATTCAAAAACAAGTACTGATTGACTTTGAAATAGGAAATCAAAAATTCGAACATGATTTTTAGTGGTCCCTGAACTAAGTGCTGAAATGATTCTAGGTACTGATTGGTTAGACAAGGAAAAAGTAATTTTAGATTGTGGTAGTGGAACTGCTAAGACTAATAGGGAAACCAGAACAATAGAAATTAAATTTGAAGGTGACAACCAGGTCCAAGATGTTAATGTAGAACCCATATTGTTAAAAATAGTATCTGAAAATGATGGTTTATCCCAACTATATGAAATATACCACGTGAAAGATTTATTGCAGCATGATCAAAAAACTGACACTTTTAGGGCAATTGTTGATGTTATCCAAGAGATCTCATGTGAACAGAAACAGGATTCATTTAATATCTTGAATAATAATAAGGAAGTGTTCTCTGATAAACCAGGTGTCATAAATAGCTTTGAATACCGTATGGATGTCCTGGAACATGAACCATTCTTTGTCAAACCATATCCAATACCTATAGCTAAGAAAGAAGCAGTACAAGCTGAAACTGATAAAATGTTGGAATGGGGGGGGGGGTAATAGAAAGAAGCAATAGTGAATGCAATAGTCCACTTATTATAGTCAATATAAAGGATGGAGGTGTAAGAGTAGTCATTGATGCATGGACACTGACTAAAATTGTCAGGAGAGAAGTAGACAGTCCTGAAAATTTAGATGATTTATTACAAAAGTTCCATAATGTAAAATATCTAACCAGTTTAGACCTCACTGCCGGATATTGGCAGATCCCATTACACAAATAGTCTAGGATACATTCAGCTTTTTTGTCTGCAGGAAAATGTTACCAATACAAAGTTGTACCATTTGGTTTAAATACCTCTGTTTCTGTTTTCATTAGGGCTTAGGATTCTGTTTTAGGAAAAGAACTTTGTGCCAGATTGACCATATATGTGGATGGTCTATTGATTGCTACTGATAACCGGGAAGAACACTGTGAGCTGTTAAACAAAACCCTTATTGCTCTTCAAGCAGTGCACATGACTTTAAAATTAAAAGAGTGTGAATTTGTGAGACAAGAAATTAAGTTTTAAGGACACATAATAACTACATCTGGGATTGGCAAGGACCCAGAAAAGCTTAATGCTATTCAAAAGTGCCCTCCTCCAAAGAACAGGAAACAATTAAAAGCGTTTTTAGGTCTTTCCGGGTTTTACCGAAAATTTGCGAAGGGGCAAGCTTTTAACAGCCCACATTTGAATAGCTTGTTGAAGAAAAATAGTGTATATGTTTGGACATCTGAATGTCAGAACGATTTTGAAAATTTAAAAACTGAATTAGTAAGGGAAAACATGTTGCATCATCCACTTTTACGTGAGCCATTCCACATGGTTACAGACAGTAGTGCTTATGGTATTGGTGTTGAAATATTTCAGGAAAACACAGAATCTGGGGAAACAGAACATAGGACAATTGCTTTCTCAAGTAGGACTTTATCTAAATATGAGAAAAACTATACTATTTCAGAGAAAGAAGCTTTAGCAATAATTCGGGGATTAAATACATTTAGGAATTATTTATGGGGACATAAAACTATAATTCATACAGACCACAAGGCATTAACCTTTTTGAAAAACTGTCGACTGTTTACCGGCAGGTTGAGTCGATGGGCCCTGTACTTACAACAGTTTGATTATGAAATATGGTACATTAAAGTTAGTGACAATTACGTAGCTGATGCTTTATCACGATAGCCTGAGGGTATGAACAACTTACCGAGGGAACTTAATGAAGATATAAAATATCATATAAGAAATATTGAGGAGGTTCCAGGTAGGAAAAGAATTGAGCAAATTTGTAAAAGCATGAGGTTCCACCAGAATGAGGATGAAATATGGAAGTCAGTGAAAGTTATTTTTAGTAACCCGAATTTCCAACAAATCATTAGATTTTACAAGATATTTAATGGAGTTTTATACAGGAGAAAGAATACCAGTACTGAAGAATGGAAGGTTCGTTGGCCTAGGTAATTTGAGACTGAAGTGATTATTTTCATCTTGCCTTAGGGCATTGTGGTCCCAAAAAGTGTATTGAAAAATTAACTGATGTGGTCATGATTAATGTAGGTGCTGCTAAGAAAATTACTGAGAGAATAAGATTGGTTCAAAAATGGTTCAAATGGCTCTGAGCACTATGGGACTCAACTTCTGAGGTTATTAGTCCCCTAGAACTTAGAACTAGTTAAACCGAACTAACCTAAGGACATCACACACATCCATGCCCGAGGCAGGATTCGAACCTGCGACTGTAGCAGACTCGCGGTTCCAGACTGCAGCGCCTAGAACCGCACAGCCACTTCGGCCGGCAGAGAATGAGATCTTGTGATGTAAGTCAGAGATTGAAAGTAACAAATAGAATAAATCAAGGTTTTATGCAGAATACAATACCAGAGGACACATTAGAATTATTGTCAGTGGATTTGTATGGTCCTTTACCTAAAACCTCAGGGAATCGGTCTTACATTGTTCTAGTGTTGGAAGTGTTCTACAAATTTATTAAATTATATCCAATCAGGAAAGCCACTGCAAAAAACAGTCTTTAGTAAGATGACTGAGTATTTTAACACCATCGGTAAACCTAAAGCTGTTTTGTCTGACAATGGGCCACAGTTTATCTCAAAAATCTGGAAGGTAGGCAGGAAGCAACATGATGTTCAAGTTAAATATATTTCAGCTTACCACCCGGCTAGTAACCCTGTCGAAGGTATATGCGTGAATTAGGAAGGTTAGGTAGAACCTACTGTCACCATAACCATAAGGCCTGGGACAGATTTGCAAATGACTTTGAAAAGACCATGAACACCTTATACCATGAAACCACCTGTTTTACCCCTGAAGAAATTCTGTTGGATTGTAAAAGTAAAAGTGTTATTGAAGAGATCTTGAAATTCCCACCTATTGTAGGAATTAACCTGCATGAGAAAAAAGTTAGTTAAGAAAAGAATGAAAGAGAAAGTGGCTGCTAGATCCCAAAGGCATGATAATAACATCAAAACAACTAAATTTGAGCTTCGAGAATATGTTTTAGTAAAGACCGATGAAAAATCTAGTGAAATTAATAATGAGATTTCTAAATTCAAATACATTTACAATGGGTCTTTTGAAGTGCAAGGAATTCCACATGCAAATGCTAATTTTCTTGTGTACCCTAGGTCAAGGAAGACTTTGGGAGTTAGAAATATAGTTGACCTAAAGTTGTATGACCACAGAAACCAATGATGAATGAAATGTTGTAACATCAGGGGACATGCACTCTTAGCATTGTCAAGTGTCTGACGAGCACTAGGTACCTCAGTCGCTGCCAGCACTACTTCTGTTTCTTTTCGTGCTGCCAACCTTCCTCTTCATCATTCAGAACCTTTACTATCTATTGCCCTTCTTCTCTATCAAAGTAAACTGAATAGTGTAGAAATAATGTAAGATACTGTGTATTGTTTGAGGACAAGTAAATCAATAATTAAATTTGGCACACTGGAAAATGACCAATATGAATGTAAGTATTGTGGATATTGTAAAGAGAAAATCTAATGGAAAAATAAAGGGAAAAGTTTAGATGAGAAAAGAATAGGTTACTGAAAAAAAGGTTATTAAATGCCATTATATGAGTAAATGTAAATGTTTTCGAAAAAAGGGGGCAAATATGATGTTGAAAAACTGTATGTGTGTTTAAAACTGAGGAGATAAACCTGACTAATGTATGTGAAATAGATGCGAGAGGTATGTGTCTAGTGCCACCAAAAGTGGGCACAAATCACTTGCAGTAGGATGTAAAATTATTGTTTTGATCTTGACGTATCTGATGACCTAAATGTGTGGAAAATTAATTAAATTAAACACTGACTATAAAAGAAATATTGATGAGTAAGAAGGTGGGGAGAAAAACCACAAATCTCAGGCTCTCAAATAACTCCTGAACATTGTCATTACACCAAAAACATCATTTAAAATTTACTTGATTAATGATGTGTATAACACCTGATTTTGTTATGGTGTAAAAAAGTATTTAATACTACTAGTGTCTAATTGCTGTTTCAAAGTTGCAGGTTTTATGTTTTATACCGTTCAGGCAATTTGTACCAATAGTGTGACTCAGTGATGAATAACTTAGAGACAATGACAATAAACTGTTCAAAATTATGTTGTTGGGCATGTAAACAATACAAAAAAAATAAGAATGCTGTGGTCCTGAAGTTGAGGACTACCACATATGCAATGTGAGCAGTAGCCCAAGGACTTGCCATTGTGGGGGCCAGGAGTTGATGAGTGATCATAAGCTGCCTGACCTACAGGATGGGGCAGCGTGTCAATTTAAAAATGTGTATTTTTTTAGTGTTCTTAATCTAAATTGTGTTTTATGCCTACATGTTTACATACAAAAATTGCCAAATCAATAATGGGCAAAATGTGTAACATGGACTGCTAGTGCTGAGGCAAGCAGTGAAGTAAGTTAGGTTTATTGGTCAATGCGTTTTGAACTGACTATTCTTTTTGAAGTCAGTGAAAAGTTATTATAAAATATATATATATATATATATACATTCCTATTCAAATGGATGTTGATATTTTTGATACTAGGTTTTTTTTGGAATAACTTAAAGTTTTGGACTGCCTTGGTTTAAAACACAGCAGTGATGATTAAAGATAGGTTCTGAATAGGTTAGTGTGTTTATGTGCAACAAATATTTTGGACTGCTATTAGTGAAGAGCAGCTTTAAAGTTAATTATTTTGAAAAAAATCCTAGAAAAGTAACTTTTGTATTTAAGGAGTCCGTTGGAAAAGGTTCTCATAGCTGTTTTGTGCAAAATAATGATACATAAGTGGATGCAAACTAAAATTTTCAAAGTTTCATTAATTGCTAAATCTTGTAAAATGTACTGTGATCATGAGTATGCTTGGGTGTCTGTGAATATTTACTTTCTTTGAAAATATTGAAAGACTGATTTCTGCTTTGTTAAGTTAAAATGCTCTGTGCTATTGTATATGTGTTTACTTTTTTTATTTTATTTAAAGGCTATACCTATTCTACTAATATGTAGATCAGTTTGTGTACTGTTTGTCTGTAATTTGAACTGTATGTGTACGGAATGAACATGCATTAAGATATCTTGTGTAACAATGAAAATTAGTTTCCTTAAACTAGTGTGAAAATGAAAATTACAGTAAATGTCTTATTTTTGAAAATGTTTTGGAAGAAATGTTTGAAATTTTTTAGTGTATATACTGTATGTTTGTAATATGTATTTTTTTTTGTCCCAACTGAAGTTGGATGGTATAATTTTTTTTCTGTAGCCAACACCACTTATATGTTATAGATGATTCCTTGAAGTATCCCTCACGGGAAACTTCAACGAAACATGGGGCATCTGTAACACCATGGCTCTAATGCTGTACGGACTTATTTTGCCTTTTGCTTTGGCTTAATGTTATAACATTGAGTTTCTGTAAATGTGTTTGAATCGATAACACAAAATTGTATACTCCTTTCTTCGTTAAAACTTTGATGTCGTGGTTTGATACTATGCAATGTAGTATATCTGTCATTTAAATTCTTTGTCCCAGTTGGAGGGAACAAAACTTACTACATATAATTGTAATTTCTGTGTGAATAATTTTTTGTAGAAATGTCAATATGTGTAAATGGTCTGTTTTATTTAATGCGTTTGATTGCTGTTATGTAAACTGCTGATCCTCACTTAGGGTTCTTAGTTATTCTGTATGTAAAAGTTGTTGTGGTTCCCCTCGGGAACGGAACTGTGTAGCGCGCGTAAATTGTGGTTGGCCTAAGTAGAAAAGGTGGAACTGAGAGTCAGTCAGGGACGAGCTACCAAATTGTGAACTGCCGTTTAGAAGTTGCATATTGTGCTGGTTCCGAGAGAGGCTTTTTCTGCCAGTTTCCAATGCTTCGGATGGATGGAAAAATAGCTGGAACGATTCTGGAATTGGTATCCATCATCGCCACCAAGAAGGGACAGAGTCCAGCAATTCTGCCTGCAAATCCACCTACCAATATGCAGTTGCCACCACATTGCGCAATCACTGTAACAGAATGGTATTATAATGTACAGTGAAGGATCAGCTTATTGGATGTTTTAGTGTGCACAAATATAAGGTAACTTATAACTTAATTTATGTACCTACCTTGTTTTTTTCCCTATCACAACACCTCTCAGGTTCCTCTCCATCTAAACTATGATTACCGATTGTCCTATTTTGTGGAAAAAATGAAAACCTCAAAGTTAGACAGTTAATTACATAATGTTGTTTGATCTTTGATGAGAAGGGCATATTCAGATTTACTGTGGATTTAGTGAAATTGTGGGAGGCAGTAAATGTGGTTTTGTGAAGTTTCAAAGTCACCTATTTAATCATTTACTTGAAAGTAGAAGACTGTGGTAATAAAAACAATTTGCTTTTTCTTTTACAAATTAAAGTTCTTAAAATTGAGGCATATAAAGTTTCGCTTAGTTTACGATCATAGCGCTACCTGTAGTAAATTTAAAAAGGTGAGTCAGTTTCTTCCAAATTTGTCAACATTGTGTTTCACTGTAGTAAAAGTGGAAAACTGCAATAGTAGAAAATTATATGTTCATGATTGCTAAGTGTTTGTCTCTCTTGTGTATTGGAAGTGTATACTAATAGTATAACTGGATCCACATTTTGTCTATTGTGCTAATGCGAGGTAACAAGTAATGGGAAGACCACTATTTATGAAAACCATAATTTCCTTATTCAAAAGATAGTGAGATGCAACCTGTTAATGGATTCCAATTTACTTTCATTTTAAATAGTAAAGTATTTGCCTGAGAGAGACTTAACCTATGTCCAATTTATGATTCTGCAGTGAATGTTAGTAGTAATGTTATAAAGACCTTTCAGTTTGAACAAGCCCTCAAAGTAACAGTGTGTTTCGGTATCTGTTATATTTTTGCAAATAGTTTGTGCTGCTCTAGTTGTTAGCTTCAATCCTACCGTAAGCATATGTATTTGTCAGAGTTCATTGCACTCGCGTGTGACAAAGTATAGGTTGCGTTTATCCGTTAAAGTTACTAATAACTACTTTCTTGAACAAGAATGTTATTCATTCTCTTCCCTAATTAGGCTGGCGACCGTTTTCTTTATCCATTGACCAGTATAGATAGGTAAATTATTGTTTGTTACTGTTTAAAAATTTACGCAGTGTGACTTCCACTTCCGATAAGCCACTTCCGTTAGGTACAACACGGTCAACGTAACAAAATTCCTCTCAGAGGGTAACACTGCTCTGTTGCGTTATACCATAACTGCTTTAACAAGATAGTTTTATTTCACAACCTGCCTCCAACTTAAAGGGTATGGTACAGCAGTAACAGACGGTAGTGTTATAATGTGGGACTGGAATGTAGTTGTAGGGGAAGGAGCAGAAGAAAAGATTACAAGAGACTGTGCGCTTGGAACTAGGAATGAGAGAATAGAAAGATTAATTGAGTACTGTAATAAACTTCAGCTTGTAACAGCGAATACTCAGGAATCACAAAAGGAGGAGGTATACTTGGAAAAGGCTGGAAAAGGAAGATTTCAGTTAGATTACATCATGGTCATACAGAGATTCCGAAATCAGATGCTGGATTGTAAGGCATACCCAGGAGCAAATATAGACTCAGATCACAGTATAGTAGTGATGAAGAGTAGGCTGAAGTTTAAGACATTAGTCAAGAAGAATTAATAAGCAAAGAAGTGGGATTACTAAGAAATGACGAGATACGCTTGAAGTTCTCTAAGGCTATATACACTCCTGGAAATTCAAATGAGAACACCGTGAATTCATTGTCCCAGGAAGGGGAAACTTTATTGACACATTCCTGGGGTCAGATACATCACATGATCACACTGACAGAACCACAGGCACATAGACACAGGCAACAGAGCATGCACAATGTCAGCACTAGTACAGTATATATCCACCTTTCGCAGCAATGCAGGCTGCTATTCTCCCATGGAGACGATCGTAGAGATGCTGCATGTAGTCCTGTGGAACGGCTTGCCATGCCATTTCCACCTGGCGCCTCAGTTGGACCAGCGTTCGTGCTGGACGTGCAGACCGCGTGAGACGACGCTTCATCCAGTCCCAAACATACTCAATGGGGGACAGATCCGGAGATCTTGCTGGCCAGGGTAGTTGACTTACACCTTCTAGACCACGTTGGGTGGCACTGGATACATGCGGACGTGCATTGTCCTGTTGGAACAGCAAGTTCCCTTGCCGGTATAGGAATGGTAGAACGATGGGTTCGATGACGGTTTGGATATTCCGTGCACTATTCAGTGTCCCCTCGACGATCACCAGTGGTGTACGGCCAGTGTAGGAGATCGCTCCCCACACCATGATGCCGGGTGTTGGCCCTGTGTGCCTCGGTCGTATGCAGTCCTGATTGTGGCGCTCACCTGCACGGCGCCAAACACGCATACGACCATCATTGGCACCAAGGCAGAAGCGACTCTCATCGCTGAAGACGACACGTCTCCATTCGTCCCTCCATTCTCGCCTGTCGCGACACCACTGGAGGCGGGCTGCACGATGTTGGGGCGTGAGCGGAAGACGGCCTAACGGTGTGCGGGACCGTAGCCCAGCTTCATGGAGACGGTTGCGAATGGTCCTCGTCGATACCCCAGGAGCAAGTGTCCCTAATTTGCGGGGAAGTGGCGGTGCGGTCCCCTACGGCACTGCGTAGGATCCTACGGTCTTGGCGTGCATCCGTGCGTCGCTGCGGTCCGGTCGCAGGTCGACGGGCACGTGCACCTTCCGCCGACCACTGGCGACAACATCGATGTACTGTGGAGACCTCACGCCCCACGTGTTGAGCAATTCGGCGGTACGTCCACCCGGCTTCCCGCATGCCCACTATACGCCCTCGCTCAAAGTCCGTCAGCTGCACATACGGTTCACGTCCACGCTGTCGCGGCATGCTACCAGTGTTAAAGACTGCGATGGAGCTCCGTATGCCACGGCAAACTGGCTGACACTGACGGCGGCGGTGCACAAATGCTGCGCAGCTAGCGCCATTCGACGGCCAACACCGCGGTTCCTGGTGTGTCCGCTGTGCCGTGCGTGTGATCATTGCTTGTACAGCCCTCTCGCAGTGTCCGGAGCAAGTATGGTGGGTCTGACACACCGGTGTCAATGTGTTCTTTTTTCCATTTCCAGGAGTGTATAAAGCAATAAGGAATAGCTGAGTACGCAGTACAGTTGAAGAGGCATGGAAATCTCTAAAAGGTCCATCACAGTAGTTAGGAAGAAAGCATAGGTGCACAGTAGGTAACTGCGAAGAAACATGGGTAACAATAAGTAATTCAGTTGTTCGGTAATATAAGGAAGTGAAAATGTTGATGAACATTCAGGAATAGAGAAATATAGGTCACTGAGAAATGACATAATTAGGAAACGAGGGAAGTTCAGACGAAATGGCTGCAGGAAAAATGTGAAGAAATCGAAAAAGAAATTATTGTGGAATAACTGACTCAGCATATACGAAAGTCAAAATAACCTTCAAAGAAATTAAAAGCGAGGGTGTTAACATTAAGAATGCAAGGGAATTTCCCTGCTAAATGCAGAGGAGAGAGAGGATAAGTGGAAAGAGTACATTGAAGGCCTCTATGATGGGAAAGATTTGTCTCTTCGCCTGGTGTCAGAGAAGAAGAAACAGGAGTCGATTTAAAAGTGAGAGGGGATCCAGTACTGGGCTTAAGATCAAATAAGGCAGAAGCGATAGATAACATTCCATCAGAATTGCTAAATCATTCTACATCTACGTCTACATTTATACTCCGCAAGTCATCCAACGGTGTGTGGCTGGGGGCACTTTACTTGCCACTGTCATTACCTCCCTTTCCTGTTCCAGTCACGTATGATTCGCGGGAAGAACGACTTCTGGAAAACCTCCGGGCGCGCTCGAATCTCTCTAATTTTTCATTCGTGATCTCCTCGGGAGGTACAAGTAAGAGGAAGCAACATATTCGATACTTCATCCAGAAACGCAACCTCTCGAAACCTGGACAACAAGCTACACCGCGATGCAGAGCACCTCTCTTGCAGAGTCTGCCACTTGAGTTTGCTAAACATATCCGTAACGCTATCACGCTTACCAAATAACCCTGTGACGAAACGCGCCGCTCTTCTTTGGATCTTCTCCATCTCCTCTGTCAATCCGACCAGGTTCGGATCCCACACTGATGAGCAATACTCAAGTATAGGTCGAACGAGTGCTTTGTAAGCCACCTCCTTTGTTGATGGACATTTTCTAAGGTCTCTCCCAATGAATCTCAACCTGGCACTCGCCTTACCAACAGTTAACTTTATATGATCATTCCACTTCATATCGTTCCATACGCATACTCCTAGATATTTTACATAAGTAACTGCTACCAGCGTTTGTTCCGCTATCATATAATCATACAATAAAGGATCCTTCTTTCTATGTATTGGCAATACATTGTATTGGTTTATTTTAAGGGTCAGTGGCCACTCCCTGCACCAAGTGCCTATCCGCTGCAGATCTTCCAGAATTTCGCTGCAATTTCCTAATGCTGCAACTTCTCTGTATACTACAGCATCATCCGCGAAAAGCCGCATGGAACTTCCAACACTATCTACTAGGTCATTTATATATATTGTGAAAAGCAATGGTCCCATAACACTCCCCTGTGTCACCCCAGAGGTTATTTAACGTCTTTAGACGTTTCCACGTTGAGAACAACATGCTGTGTTCTGATTGCTAAAAACTCTTCAATCCTGCCACACAGCTGGTCTGATATTCCGTAGGCTCTTACTTTGTTTATCAGGCGACAGTGCGGAACTGTATCGAACGCCTTCCGGAAGTCATGGAAACTGGTATCTACCTGGGAGCCTGTATCTAATGTTTTCTGGGTCTCATGAACAAATAAAGCGAGCTGGGTCTCACATGATCGCTGTTTCCGGAATCCATGTTGATTCTTACAGAGTAGATTCTGGGTTTCCAGAAATGACATGATACGCGAGCACAAAACGTGTTCTAAAATTCTACAACAGATCGATGTCAGAGATATAGGCCTATAGTTTCATTGGGGGAAGTGGCAACAAAACTACTATTTACGTTGCCGAGTAGAATGCATGCGTCTGACAATATATCATCTGACTTTCGGAAAAATATCATCCACTTAATTCAGAAGACTGCAAGAGCTGACAAGTGCGAGAATTATAGTACAATTTTAACAGCTCATGCATCAAAGTTCCTTACAAGAATAATATAAATAAGAATGGAAAAGAAAGACGAGGATGTGTTACATGACGGTCAGTTTGACGTTAGCAAGAGTAAAAGTACAAGAGAGGCAATTGACGTTGCGATTGATAATGGAAGGAGGAACTAAAGAAAAATCAGAACATGGAAAAAGAGTTCTACAATATCTAATGGTTTAGGTTGTTTGAAACTCTGAGAATAATAATGGTGAGCTATAACGAAAGCCGGCTAATATATAATATGCACAAGAACCAAGGGGTAACAGTAAAAGTGGAAGACCATGAACGAAGTGCCTGGGTTAGAAAGGGTGTCAGACAGAAATGTAGTCTTTTGCCCCTACTATTCAATCTTACATAGAGGAAGCAATGACGGAAACAAAAGGAAGATTCAGAATTGGAATTAAATTCAAGGTTAATGGATATAAATGAGAAGATTCGCTGGTGACGTTCGTATACTCAGTGAAACTGAAAAAAGTATTAGAGGATCTGCAGAATGGAATGAACAGTCTAATGAGCATATTATATGGACTGAGAGTAAACCGAAGAAACGCGAAAGTAAAGATAAGCAGGAGAAACAAGAACACCCAGGAATTTACTATCAGGATTGATGATCACATAGTAGAAAAATTTAACGAATTTTGCAACCTAGGCAGCAAAATAACCCAGGACGAACAGAGCAAGGAGGGCATCAAAAGCACACTAGTACTGGCAAAAAGGGCATTAGTGGGCAACAGAAGTCTACTCGTATCAAACATAGGCCTTAACTTGAGGCAGAAATTTCTGAGAATGCACGTTTGCAGCACAGCATTGTATGGTATTGAAACATAGACTGTCGGAAAACCGGAACAGAAGAGAATCGAAGCATTTGAGATGTGCTGCTACAGACGAATGTTGAAAATTGGGTGGACTGGTAAGGTAAGGAGTGAGGAGGTTCTTGGCAGAATCGGGGAGGAAATGAGTATGTGGAAAACACTGAGAAGAAGAAGAGACAGATGATAGGACACCTGTGAAGACATCAGGGAGTGACCTCCATGGTACTAGAGGGAGCTGTAGGGGGCGAAAACCGTACAGGACGTCAGAGATTGGAATACGTCCAGCAAATAATTGAGAGCGTAAGTTGCAAGTGCTACTCTGAGATGAACAGGTTAGTATAGGAGAGGAATTCGTGGCGAACAGCATCAAACCAGTCGCGGCCGTTGTGCCCGACCGGTTCTAGGCGCTTCAATCTGGAACCGCGTGACCGTTATGGTCACAGGTTCGAATCCTACCTCGGGCATGGATGTGTGTGATGTCTTTAGGTTAGATAGCCTTAAGCAGTTCTAAGTTCAGGGGACTGATGACTTCAGATGTTAAATCCCATAGTGCTCAGAGCCATTTGAACCAAACCAGTCAGAAGACTGGTGAATCCACAGAAAATTGTGATCTCTCTTCGTCTCCCTGCGTATTTATTTTATTTACCTTCTGCACTCTACTGTTGTGTATTTTGGTAGTTCCTTCCATGTATGGTGCAAATTTCATGGAACTCTGTTACTTCAAAGTGACACATCATGCGAAACTTACTCTCGTCGTATGCTGAAGCAATGGGACCCATAGATTAGGAAAGACTGAAAACGATTGGTTGGTTGGTTGGTTTGGGGGATTAAAGGGACCAGACTGCGACGGTCATCGGTCCCCTTTTCCAAAAAAAGCTAAACCACCCAAAGAGAATAAAAAAAACGAACAACAGGAAAGACGTCAGACGACACAGGACAAGAAATACTCCTACAGAGATCAGACGAAACAAATTAAAATCACACAGAGTGTGACAGTGGTTGGCCGACCATAGAGATAAAAAGGAAAAGCCAACCACCGAGAACACATTAAAAACTCAGCGTAAAATCGTAGGCCAATGGCCAGAATCAACACAAAAGAACAGAACAAACACTCAGAGTAAATAATAAAAACCCCTGCCCGAATAAAACGGAAAACTAAGTCAGCCATACCAGGGTCATCACATAAGAGGGCAGGGAGCGTATCAGGCAGCGCAAATGTCTGCCTGACCACAGCTAAAAGGGGGCAGGCCAACAAAATGTGGGCCACTGTCAAAGCCGCCCCACAGCGACATGCAGGAGGGTCCTCCCGGCGCAGTAAATAACTGTGTGTCAGCCGGGAGTGGCCAATGCGGAGCCGACAAAGGACGACAGAGTCCCTGCGGTTGGCTCGCAGGGATGACCGCCACACAGTCGTCGTCTCCTTGATGGCACGGAGTTTATTGGGCATGATCCGATTGCGCCATTCAGCGTCCCAAAGCGCAAAAACTTTTCGGCGGAGGACTGCCCGCAAATCAGTCTCTGGGAGGCCAACGTCCAGAGACTGTTTACTCGTGGCCTCTTTCGCCAGGCGGTCAACATGTTCATTGCCCGGGATACCGACATGACCGGGGGTCCACACAAAGACCACAGAGCGGCCGCAACGCGCAAGAGTATGCAGGGACTCATGGATAGCCATCACCAGACGAGAACGAGGAAAACACTGGTCGAGAGCTCGTAAACCGCTCAGGGAATCGCTACAGATAACGAAGGACTCACCTGAGCAGGAGCGGATATACTCTAGGGCACGAAAGATGGCGACTAGCTCAGCAGTGTAAACGCTGCAGCCAGCCGCCAAGGACCGTTGTTCGGAATGGTCCCCTAGAGTTAGCGCATACCCGACACGACCAGCAACCATCGAACCGTCGGTGTAAACAATTCCAGAGCCCTGATACGTGGCCAGGATGGAATAAAAGCGGCGGCGGAAGGCCTCTGGAGGGACCGAGTCCTTCGAGCCTTGTGCCAAGTCGAGCCGAAGGCAAGGGCGAGGAACACACCACGGGGGTGTACGCAGAGGCGCCCGGAAAGGAGGTGGAACTGGGAAAAACCCAAGCCCGCAGAGAAGCTCCTTGATGCGTACGGCGATCGGACAACCCGACCGGGGCCGACGGTCTGGCAGATGGACGACTGACTGCGGGAACAGGACACGATAATTTGGATGCCCGGGCAAGCTAAAAACATGGGCAGCATAAGCGGCCAGCAAACGTTGGCGTCGGAACCGCAGTGGAGGTACACCTGCCTCCACTAGGACGCTGTCCACAGGGCTGGTGCGGAAAGCACCAGTGGCAAGGCGTATCCCGCTGTGGAGAATTGGGTCCAGCACCCGCAACGCAGATGGGGATGCTGAGCCGTAAGCTAGGCACCCATAATCCAGGCGAGACTGGATTAACGGCTGGTAGAGCCGCAACAGGGTAGATCGGTCGGCGCCCCAGCGGGTGTGGCTCAAACAACGCAGGGCGTTGAGATGCCGCCAACACGCTTGTTTAAGCTGCCGGATATGAGGCAGCCAAGGCAACCGGGCATCAAAAAGGACACCCAAAAACCTGTGGGTCTCCACCACAGCAAGAAGTTCGTCGGCAAGATAAAGCCGCGGCTCGGGATGGACCGTTCGGCGCCGGCAGAAATCCATAACGCGGGTCTTGGCAGCCGAAAACTGAAAACCACGCGCTACAGCCCAAGACTGCGCCTTGCGGATTGCGCCCTGTAGCTGACGTTCAGCTGCTGCAATGCTAATAGAACTATAGTAAAGACAGAAGTCGTCAGCATACAGGGAAGCGGAGACAGAATTTCCTACTGCCGCAGCGAGACCGTTTATTGCAATTAAAAACAGGCAGACACTGAGGACAGAGCCCTGGGGTACCCCGTTCTCCTGGACGAGGGAGGAACTATACGAGGCCGCGACTTGCACGCGGAAGGTACGATACGACAGAAAATTTCTGATAAAGATCGGCAGAGGGCCCCGAAGACCCCATCCATGAAGCGTAGAAAGGATGTGATGACGCCATGTCGTATCGTACGCCTTCCGCATGTCGAAAAAGACAGCGACCAGGTGCTGACGGCGGGCAAAGGCTGTACGGATGGCCGACTCAAGGCTCACCAGATTGTCGGTGGCGGAGCGGCCTTTACGGAACCCACCCTGAGACGGAGCCAGAAGGCCCCGAGACTCCAGCACCCAATTTAAGCGCCGGCTCACCATCCGTTCAAGCAACTTGCAAAGAACGTTGGTGAGACTAATGGGACGGTAGCTGTCCACCTCCAGAGGGTTCTTTCCAGGTTTCAAAATGGGGATGACAATACTTTCCCGCCATTGCGACGGAAACTCACCCTCTACCCAGAGACGGTTCTAAAGGTCGAGGAGGCGTCGCTTGCAGTCCACTGAAAGGTGTTTCAGCATCTGACAGTGGATGCGATCTGGCCCGGGAGCGGTATCAGGGCAAGCGGCAAGGGCACTCTGAAATTCCCACTCACTGAATGGAGCGTTGTAGGGTTCAGAAGCGTTGGTGCGAAAAGAAAGGCTCCGACGTTCCATCCGCTCTTTAATGGAGCGGAAGGCCTGGGGGTAATTCGCAGAAGCGGAACTCATAGCAAAATGCTCTGCTAAGCGGTTTGCAATGACGTCGGAGTCAGTACAAACTGCTCCATTCAGTGAGAGCGCAGGGACGCTGGCAGGAGTCCGATAGCCGAAGACCCGTCGAATCTTGGCCCAGACCTGCGATGGAGTGACATGGAGTCCAATGGTGGACACATACCGCTCCCAGCACTCCTTCTTGCCTTGGCGGATAAGGAGGCGGGCCCGCGCACGCAGCCGTTTGAAGGCGATTAGGTGGTCCATGGAGGGATGTCGCTTGTGACGCTGGAGCGCCCGCCGGCGATCTTTAATCGCTTCAGCGATCTCAGGCGACCACCAAGGCACAGCCCTCCGCCGAGGGGACCCAGAAGAACGGGGAATGGCAGACTCGGCGGCAGTGACGATGCCGGCGGTGACCGATGTAACCACCGCATCAATGGCATCAGTTGAGAGAGGCTCAATAGCGGCAGTGGAGGAGAACAAGTCCCAGTCAGCCTTATTCATAGCCCATCTGCTAGGGCGCCCAGAAGAGTGACGCTGTGGTAGTGACAGAAAAATCGGAAAGTGGTCACTACCACACAGGTCGTCATGCACACTCCAGTGGACAGATGGTAAGAGGCTAGGGCTACAGATTGAAAGGTCAATGGCGGAGTAGGTGCCATGCGCCACACTGAAGTGTGTGGAGGCACCATCATTCAAAATCGAGAGATAGAGCTGCGACAATAAATGCTCAACGGTGGCGCCTCGACCTGTTGCCACTGACCCACCCCACAGAGGGTTATGGGCGTTAAAGTCGCCCAGTAATAAGAAAGGTGGCGGGGGTGCGCATTGCTGGAAACCAAGTTTCCTGCAGAGCAATGCAGAGGAAAGGGTGAAGGCTGATAAGTTGGCGGAGCTCAGCTAGATGGTGGAAGAAACCGCTGCAGTTCCACTGGAGGATGGTTTTGTCCATGGCTGAGAAAGGCGTGCCGGGACTGGGACGGCAGATTACGCCGCTGGGTCACCTGCTGCCTCCGATTGAGCACCCGTGCTAGTGCTATTGCTATTCACGGCGTCTGAGGGGCCGGCGAGATCGAGGTCCTCAGCGGACGCCAGAATCTCCACCTCGTCCTCAGACGCAAAGCTAGAAGGTAGCGATGGGGTGGCTACCACCGCGCGTTCCTTGGGCTTAGAGCTGCTCTTCTTTGATTTCTCACGCTGCTCCTTGGGTTTAACTGGCTGGGAGGGCTTCACCGATTCAGTCTCCGGGACTGAGGAGGATCGGGAAGCCCTTCGACCTGCAGATTGTGGGCACTTACGCCACTGTCGATCGTCAGCCTTCCCGCCGGTGGAAACCTGGGAAGGGAGGGACCCAAGGGACCCCTTGCGAGCGTGAGAAGCCGAAGACGTTGGACACTTCTCCGGCTTAGAAGCGGGGACCGACGTCCCCGATGGGGGGGATGGTGTTGCTCCTGAGGTAGGTGGCACAGGAGCAACCCGGTGGGTAGAGCCCCCCACTGGCAAGGGGGCAGGAGGAGTTGTACCACTCGTCGATCCGGCCGGAAGGCGCGAAACTGATGGGGCTAGCACAGGTGTTGTAGCAGCGGCGTAGGAAGTTGTCATTCGCACTGGATGTAATCGGTCGTATTTCCGTTTGGCCTCAGTATAAGTCAGTCGGTCCAGGGTTTTATATTCCATGATTTTGCGCTCTTTCTGGAATATTCTGCAGTCTGGCGAGCAAGGTGAATGGTGCTCCCCGCAGTTGACGCAGATGGGAGGCGGGGCACACGGAGTATTGGGATGAGATGGGCGTCCGCAATCTCGACATGTGAGGCTGGAAGTGCAGCGGGAAGACATATGGCCGAACTTCCAGCACTTGAAGCACCGCATCGGGGGAGGGATATAGGGCTTGACATCACATTGGTAGACCATCACCTTGACCTTTTCCGGTAACGTATCACCCTCGAAGGCCAAGATGAAGGCACCGGTAGCAACCTGATTGTCCCTCGGACCCCGATGAACGCGCCGGACGAAATGAACACCTCTACGTTCTAAGTTGGCGCGGAGCTCGTCATCAGACTGCAAACGGAGGTCCCTATGGAAAATAACACCCTGGACCATATTTAAACTCTTATGTGGAGTAATAGTAACGTTAACATCCCCCAACTTGTCACAAGCAAGTAACCTGCGTGACTGGGCGGAGGATGCCGTTTGTATCAGTACTGAGCCAGAGCGCATTTTAGACAAGCCCTCCACCTCCCCAAACTTGTCCTCTAAATGCTCGACGAAGAACTGAGGCTTTGTGGAGAGAAAAGACTCCCCATCAGCTCTCGTGCAAACTAAGAATCGGGGCGAATAACTGTTACCTCCATCCTGGGACTTACGCTCTTCCCACGGCGTGGCCAGGGAGGGGAACGTTTTCGGATCGTACTTCTGAGCATTAAATTGAGCCCGAGAACGCTTAGAGACTGCTGGCGGCTGGCCGCCAGCGAGAGATGATGTACCACGCTTCATTGCGGGTCATCCGCCCTGATGCCACCTACTCCGACCAAGGGCCCTCCCCACGGGCGCCACCCAGCCACAGCAAAGGCCACCTGGCAGGATGGCCGTTGCCGGGAGTCCTGATACCCCAGGAGGATAGGCATCTACTCCTTGGCATACGTGGGGAGTTAACGGCGCAGGCATCAGTAGAGCGATCCCTGTGTTGTCAGGGGGCTACAACCAAGAGGGTACATGGCGGCCCCACCACAACGGACTGGCTACCGTGCTGGATCTTAGGTGCAAAACTGTCCAAGGTCGTCGTCGCAGTTAAAAGAAACACTGCAGAGGGCAGCGTGGTAATCGCACCCAGGGACGTATCCCCGCCCTAAAGATCGAAAACGAGCGGGACACCATTGCAACGACGTGAAAGCCGGCTAAAGGTCTAATTGCACGACTGATACAGTGCACCATGTAAGGCGCCCTTCCCCAATTGGCTCGCTCTTCGGAATAATTTAGAAAGATGGAGGTCAAACCCGAGAGGGGACCATCACATAAGGCCAAAACATGTGAGACTCCTTTTAGTCGCCTCTTACGACAGGCAGGAATACCGCGGGCCTATTCTAACCCCCGAACCCGCAGGGGGGGAAAACGATTGTTTGAGTGACACATATACTACGTAAAACAATTTTATTATAAAAGAAAGAATGAGAAAAAGCTTTCACAGCTCAGCAAATCATGATCGTGTATTCTATCGAACAATTGTCTTTCATGATGAAACATCTCATAAGAACCAATTACTGTACTGAAACGTGATAATTATTCAAAACAATTAATGATCCAAAAGCAAAGACGTTGACAGAATTAAAAAATCAGTTGAAAGCAATAAAAAGTTATTCACAAGAGCATCAACTTAGTTATCTCAATAGAAATTACACTACAAAAACTAGAACATTCAGGAGTCCCAAACATTGGGTAACTTAATTGTACAGCTGATAATTATACCAATGTTGCAATTTTAAAACAAAACTACACCATAAACGTAAGACTTCAACACATAAGTATATTACACTGATTGTACTCAGAACACACCAACCAGTAATGAGCATTAGCCTATATTGAGCTAATTCTGCTTTTTGTTTGGGCAGACATATCAACATTAAAATTATTATTATCAACCAAATTATCGGAAATACTTCCTTCCCGTACAGCTCGTTTAATTTTCAGGTGCCACTCGTTACATGCAAATACTCGTCTGATCGTTTTCCAAGTCGTCCATGCAATACACAAAATATCTCATAGAACACCTGAAACAACGCAGCATTATAAAAGGCTCTACAGTATTTCACTGATGTGTGAACCCAGCGCAAGCTTATCATAAGTTAGCAGAATGAAGCAAGTCCATTGCGCACTTTTTAATGCAATACCGGCAATAGCTACCAATTAATAAATAGAAAACAAACGAAGGCCACAGCAATAAAGCCGAGCCTAACGACACATGCCCAAATAGTAGATAACTCACCGTACATCAGCTTCACTCAGACAAGTAATGGACGTTGGAGTCGGTTACGACTAGAGCACAAGTGAAAGAAAGCGTTTGAGATCCAAGTGTACATCAAAAGTCTCACATGGGACACCAAATGCAGCCATTACTTCGCGAACACTTAGAGCACTTGACAGCAAGAAGACATAAAATGAGACACATCGCTCATTACACAGTACCTGAAAACAATGAGCCTACAGCGCCGCTGTGGTAGGCAGTTTCTACAAGTCTTATTCGTTTACACACTTCAATGCTCTGTACGCTCGTGACCAATATACACAGTGACGACATCCAATAAGACAGAGCGTCGCGGTTTCCGTTTAGAACCAAGTAAACAACTTGTCTGCGTTAACGATGTAGCCTATAAATCGAGACGCGCTCTCGTTGCCTTCTCGCCGTCCCTGTCCCAGGTCACTGCTGCTCTTCTACCACCGCAATGGTACAGACAAAGCTTCACTTCAGTCAGAAAAGTCGCCTCAGCATCGATGGAGAGCATTGCCAAAACAACTATAGTACCGAACATGGCATAGTTCTTATGTTTTGCACACTAGTTTAGTTCCTACAAAAGGCTACTTTATGCAGCTATTAATCGATTAGCAAGCCTCTTGGATATAACCGTATGCTAGGAATGTATTATCAAGTGTGTCAGAACGTAAGTATACTACTAACCAGTGCTCCAGACTGTTACAGAACCTGTACCAATTGTTATATATTATAAATTTATTTATTTGCATTCTTTTCTCTTTCTGTTTAACGCACAATGTGCTATACGTTGTGCAAGTGATTAAACGGCTCTTTGTGTGCCTCTTCACAACAAAAAATGAAATATATTTTGAAAGGCTTCGTAATATTTACCTGATATGGCTTCGTTAATACAACTGAATGAACATTCTCATGAAAATAGTGATGACTTTTGTAAACTGTCACACGCGTTAAAAATACGTTAGTAGTGTTTCTCCATACAGTGTAGAGTGCTCTGATTTCTACCGGTTGACTTCCATATTTTAAGGGAAAGAAACGTCCATTTGCCCACAGCCGCGAGGAATGGCCGCGCGGTTAGAGGAGCATTGTCACGGATCGCACGGCCCCTCGCGCCAAAGGTTCGAATCCGCCCACGGGCATGGGTGTGTGTGCGTGTGTGTTGTTCTTAGCATAAGTTAGTTCAAGTTATTTTAGGAAGCGTGTAAGTCTAGGGCCCAATGACCTCAGAAGTTTGGTCCCGTACGAATTCACACACATCTGAACATTTTTACCTTTGAATTTCAAAATTATTCGCATGTTTTTCCAGGATAACATATCACATATACACCGAGGCGCCCAAGAAACTGGCATAGGCGTATTCCAATACAGAGATGTATAAGCAGGCAGAATACGGCGCTGCAGTCTGCATCGCCTATATGGGACAACAAGTGTCTGGCGCAGTTACTCGATCGGTTACTGCTGCTGCTACAACGGCAGGTTAGCAAGATTTAAGTGAGTTTGAACGTAGTGCTATAGAGGGCGCACGAGCGACGGGACACAGCGTCTCGGAGGTAGAGATGAAGTGGGGATTTTCCTGAACGACCATTTCACGAGTGTACCACGAATATCAGAAATCTGATAAAACATCAAATCTCCGACACAGCTGCGATCAGAAAAAGACCATGCAAGAACTGGTTCTGCGACGACTGAAGAGAATCGTTCAACGTGACAGAAGTGCAACCCTTTCGCAAATTGCTGCTGATTTCAATTCTGAGCCATCGACAAGTGTCAGCTTGCAAACGATTCAACGAAACTATCATCAATATGGGCTTTCGGAGACGAAGGCCCACTGGTGTACATTTGATGACCGCACGTCACAAAGCTTTACGCCTCATTTGGGCCTGTCAACACCGACATTGGACTGCTGATGACTGGAAACATGTTGCATGGTCTGACGAGTCTCGTTTCCAACTGTATCGAGCGGATGGACGTGTGCGGACGTAGAGACAACTTCACGAATCCACGGACCATGCATGTCAGGAGGGGACTATTAAAACTGGTGGAGACTCTGTAATGGTGTGGAGCTTGTGCAGTTGGAGTGATACGGGACCCCTGATACTGCTAGATACCACTCTGACAGGTGCCACTTGCGTAAGCATCCTGTCTGACCTGCCTCCATCCATGTCGATTGTGCATTCCGACTGACTTGGGTAATTCTAGCAGGACAATGCGACACCCCACACGTCCAGGACTGCTACAGAGTGGCTCCAGCAACACTCTCCTGAGGTTAAATACTGCCGCTAGCCACCAAACTCCCCGGAAATAAACAATATTGAACATATTTGGGATGATTTGCTAAGTTTTGTTCAGAAGGGAACTTCACCCACTCGTCCTCTTACGAATTTATGGGCAGCCCTGCAGGATTCATGGTTTCAGTTCCCTCCAACACTGCTTCTGCGTGATCACTTCTGCGTGATCACGGGGCCTCTACACGAAATTAGGCGGGTGAACGTTTCTTTGGCTCTCCAGGGTGATGATAACAACGTACGTGTTAGATATCTTCTTTTGTTCCTGGCATCCACTAAATTAACCAATTTTGTTGTGAAGAGCACTTCTTCGTTACGTTGCATTTCCTGAATTTTTCACGGCGTGGTGTAATAGAGTCATTCCTAAACTGATCTTGACCCAGTGAACTCTTTCAGCTCCCTGGTTTTTGTGACGATAACTCATTTTCTATTTCATGAGAAAACAGTACAATATTGTAATCTGTGAGCTACTTGGACAGCAAAAACACCTGTGAACGTTATCTCTCCGAGTAACTTTCCTGTCATCAAGACGACTAGCAATTTACCTCTTCCGCTTCATTTATGCACGAAGATCATTCCTCACACTTAATCTTTCTGGTTTTTTTTTTCATGCTTTTATGATCCCTGTAAAAGTAACATAACATGATGAATTCGATAGAAATATATGATATCCACAGCACCTGAATGAACGGCAGTCGCAGACTTCAACATCTGCAGCTTGCATGAATGCGAATATGGGTTCATTTACTACCTTATAATTACGTATCTATCACCGTCCTACCCCCATGAACCATGGACCTTGCCGTTGGTGGGGAGGCTTGCGTGCCTCAGTGATCCAGATGGCCATACCGTAGGTGCAACCACAACGGAGGGGTATCTGTTGAGAGGCCAGACAAAAGTGTAGTTCCTGAAGAGGGGCAGCAGCCTTTTCAGTAGTTGCAGGGGCAACAGTCTCGATGATTGACTGATCTGGCCTTGCAACACTAACCAAAACGGCCTTGCTGTGCTGGTACTGCGAACGGCTGAAAGCAAGGGGAAACTACAGCCGTAATTTTTCTCGAGGGCATGAAGCTTTACTGTATGGTTAAATGATGATGGCGTACTCTTGGGTAAAATATTCCGGAGGTAAAATAGTCCCCCATTCGGATCTCCGGGCGGGGACTACTCAGGAGGACGTCGTTATCAGGAGAAAGAAAACTGGCGTTCTACGGCTCGGAGCGTGGAATGTCAGATCCCTTAATCGGGCAGGTAGATAGATGGATAGGTTGAAGTTAGGTATAGTGGGAATTACTGAGGTTCGGTGGCCGGAGGAACAAGACTTTTGGTCAGGTGAATACAAGGTTATAAACACAAAATCAAATACGGGTAATGCAGGAATAGGTTTAATAATGAATAAAAAAGTAGGAGTGCGGCTAAGCTACTACCAACAGCATAGTGAACGCATTATTGTGGCCAAAATAGACATGAAGCCCATGCCTACTACAATAGTACAAGTTTATATGCCAACTAGCTCTGCAGATGACTAACAGATTGATGAAATGTGTGATGAGATAAAAGAAATTATTCAGGTAGTGAAGGGAGACGAAAATTTAATATTCATGGGTGACTGGAATTCGAGAGTAGGAAAAGGGAGAGAAGGAAACATAGTGGGTGAATATGGACTGGGGGAGAAAAATTTAAGAGGAAGCCGTCAGGTAGAATTTTGCACAGAGCATAACATAATCATAGCAAACACTTTGTTCTAGAATCATAAAAAAGGTTGTATACATGGAAGAATCCAGGAGATACTAGAAGGTATCAGATAGATTATATAATGGTAAGACAGAGATTTAGGAACCAGGTTTTAAATTGTAAGACATTGCCAGGGGCAGATGTGGACTCTGACCACAATCTATTGGTTATGAACTGTAGATTAAAACTGATGAAACTGCAAAAAGGTGGGAATTTATGGAGATGGGACCTGGATAAACTGACTAAACCAGAGGTTGTACAGAGTTTCAGGGATAGCATAAGGGAACAATTGACAGGAATGGGGGAAAGAAATACAGTAGAAGAAGAATGGGTAGCTCTGAGGGATGAAGTAATGAAGGCAGCAGAGGATCAAGTAGGTAAAAACACGAGGGCTAGAAGAAATCCTTGGGTAACAGAAGAAATATTGAATTTAATTGATGAAAGGAGAAAATATAAAAACGCAGTAAATGAAGCAGGCAAAAGGGAATACAAACATCTCAAAAATGAGATCGACAAGAAGTGCAAAATGGCTAAGCAGGGATGCCTAGAGGACAAATGTAAGGATGTAGAGGCTTATCCCACTAGGGGTAAGATAGATACCGCCTACAGGAAAATTAAAGACACCTTTCGAGAAAAGAGAGCCACTTGTATGAATATCAAGAGCTCTGATAGAAACCCAGTTCTAAGCAAAGAAGGGAAAGCAGAAAGGTGGAGAGAGTATATAGAGGGTCTATACAAGGGCGATGTACTTGAGGACAATATTATGCAAATGGAAGAGGATGTAGATGAAGATGAAATAGGAGATATGATACTGCGTGAAGAGTTTGACAGAGCACTGAAAGACCTGAGTCGAAACAAGGCCCCGGGAGTAGACAACATTCCATTGGAACTACTGACAGCCTTGGGAGAGCCAGTCCTGATAAAACTATACCATCTGGTGAATAAGGCATGAGACAGGCGAATTACCCTCAGACTTCAAGAAGAATATAATAATTCCAATCCCAAAGAAAGCTGGTGTTGACAGATTTGAAAATTACCGAACTATCAGTTTAATACGTCACAGCTGCAATACTAACGCGAATTCTTTACAGACGAATGGAAAAACTGGTAGAAGCTGACATCGGCGAAGATCAGTTTGAATTGCGCAGAAATGTTGGAACACGTGAGGCGATACTGACCCTACGACATACCTTAGAAAATAGATTAAGTAAATTCAAACCTACATTTCTAGCATTTGTGGACATAGAGAAACCTTTTGACAATGTTGACTGGAACACTCTCTTTCAAATTCTAAAGGCGTCAGGGGTAAAATACAGGCCGCGTAAGGCTATTTACAATTGGTACAGAAACCAGATGGCAGTTATAAGAGTCGAGGGACATGAGAGGGAAGCAGTGGTTGGGAAGGGAGTGAGACAGGGTTGTCGCCTCTCCACGATGTTATTCAACTTGTATATTGAGCAAGCAGTAAAGGAAACAAAAGAAAAATTCAGAGTAGGTATTAAAATCCATGGAGAAGAAATAAAAACATTGAGGTTCGCCGATGACATTGTAATTCTGTCAGAGACGGCAAAGGACTTGGAAGAGCTGTTGAACGGAATGGACAGTGTCTTGAAAGGAGGATATAAGATGAACATCAACAGAAGCAAAACGAGGATAATGTAATGTGTTTGAATTAATTCGGGTGATGCTGAGGGAATTAAATTAGGAAATGAAACACTTAAAGTAGTGAAGGAGTTTTGATATTGGGGGAGCAAAATAACTGATGAGGTCGAAGTAGAGAGGATATAAAATGTAGACTGGCAATGGCAACGAAAGCATTTCTGAAGAAGAGAAATTTGTTAACATCGAGTATAGATTTAAGTGTCAGGAAGTCGTATCTGAAAGTATTTGTATGGAGTGTAGCCATGTATGGAAGTGAAACGTGGACGATAAATAGTTTGGACAAGAAGAGAACAGAAACTTTCGAAATGTGGTTCTACAGAAGAATGCTGAAGATTAGATGGGTAGATCACATAACTAATGAGAAGGTATTGAATAGAATTGGGGAGAAGAGGAGTTTGTGGCACAACTTGACAAGAAGAAGGGACCGGTTGGTAGGACATGTTCTGAGGCATCAAGGGATCACAAATTTAGCATTGCCGGGCAGCGTGGAGGGTAAAAATCGTAGAGGGAGACCAAGGGATGAATACACTAAGCAGTTTCAGAAGGATGTAGGTTGCAGTAAGTACTGGGAGATGAAGAAGCTTGCACAGGATAGAGTAGCATGGAGAGCTGCATCAAACTAGTCTCAGGACTGAAGACAACAACAACAACAACATCTATCACCGTCCTCATCATCCACATCACAGATTATTCACTTTTATCTTTACTGGTCTATTCAAATACCTTTTTCTTAGTCTCCGTGGCTAATACGCCAGAATAAATTTCTTTAAACGATGGTACCTCATTGTTCACGACTAAGAACTTCATTGCTTCTTGGTTTCTGTCACTTGTGGTGGAATTTAGTCTTGTACATGCAAGATCGGTACTGAGAAATTTCGTTTGATTCATTTCAATCCTAAGCTTGTCCTTGGCTCAAATTTCTGTTCCATGTGAAAATGTAGACAGAATTGTGTTCGTAGAAACATCTGCTGTTAAGTTTCTCTCAATCATATTACTATAATAGTGAGTAACATCTCATCCTAGATTCTTAAAATACGTTAAGTTGCTTTGTGAAACATTATTGAAATTTATATTTAATCCTGGAATAAGTTTGATTGTTGACTTTTAATATTTCACAAGGGTAACTCACATCGAGATCAATGGCCGAATGAGCACATCTCATTACAGCAGTCTCAGAACACGCTTATTTTCGTGCGAGTAGTATGGTTACGTTGGTTATAGACCACTTCTGACGTTTCCACCACTAGTCGGAACTGCAATAGTCAAAAACGTGAAAGGTAGAGAGATACCAGCCATCTACCTGCCACTGCTAGGATGTGTAAAAATTTTCAAGATGGCATTGGTGAGAAAATTAAAATTTCAAGATGGTGCTTCCAGAGGTTTAAAAATATACAGGGTGGTGGTGGGTGGAAAATTTAAACATATGAAATACGGCGTTGGCCAGAAATTGAAGAATCGAAGACGACGTAGATGGCACCGGCAGGATAAGTTCTATAAAACTTTTAGCATCCGTTAAAACGAAACAACCAGTCCCAGCCTAGTATTTTAGCGACGAATGAAATCAAAGTCAGTCGCAATGTAGCCACAAAGGTATTAGATAGAAACCATCTGATTTTTTGGTGTAATATTCAAAAGTACTCACTCGGTTTTAGAAAATATTTGTAAGTACACACACACACACACACACACATAATCTTTGTGCAATGAACTTACAGGTAATAAGCAGCAATTGCCAACGCCCGAAGTTCAGTCACTGTTGTTCACATAGACCATTTAAAAAACGTAATAGGTCGTTCACTTTAAACAACTGGAATGGGTCACAGTTTAAGAATAAAGAACTTTGGCGTAGAAAATTTAAAATACGGATTGGTCTCCATTTAAAGATGGGACAAGGTCACTGTTCAATAAAATAAACGGTGCGGGTCACTGTTTAAAAAAGCAGAAGAGGCCGTTCATACAGATCGTTTAAGAAAATGAATCTGGTCACTCTTTAAAAGAGTGGAAGAACCTTTCTGTTTAAAAATCAGAAGCGGTCATTATTTTAAAAAATGGAACAGGTCATTCACACCGTAGCGGCGTCACTGCGTAAGGCAGTTTTAGCGTGAAGCTGCAGCCGTAACCCTAAGTTAGATGAGGGCTTGTTGCTAATAACTTTGTGCAAATTGAAGTAGCTAAGTGTGACGGGCCGATATGGGCGCAAGATCTGCCGAAACAGCGTACCCATCGGGATTAGAAACAACTCTTGCCACAAGCCGCCATTGAAACCAGAACACTAGCGCTAAGCTAATGTATGTCAGTAGATGGTGTGAAGAGGCGCATTCACAAAACGTATGCGCATTGTGGAGTGTAAACAGGAGGCGATCAAGTAACACTAGTGTCTTTAGCCTCACGGCTCTCTTGTGGACGACGATGCTGTGCTACACTGTCGGTCACATGAAGCTTCCGACGAAAGACTACAGTTCCAATCTGTGGCGGGGTCACGGTTGGCGGGGACACAGTTCGACCCTCTGAATTCGTAAGGTACTCGAATCCAGCCAGCAGGGTGCCATACCAGGTCTCCCAGCAGCACGATCGACTCCTGCCCGCAGCTTGGGCTGGACGGGGGGGGGGGGGGGGAGTGGAGAAAGGGGTGGGGAGGATCACATCCCGTCAACGGCAGAGGACATTCACCCACCAGTATCCGTCTTCCGCCGTCGCGCGGACCAGGTTGGCGTGGGCGAGTGCCACTTGTCATCCGAGGCCACCTCGCGGCTAACATCAAAGAGTTCGCCGAGGGAGGTAGCGTGCCTCGCCGTGACTGTCGCATCTGGGTCACGGGCAACGGAGCTGCGTCCTCAGCAAAGCAAAGCGATCAAACCGCCGAATGAGCGGACTTCGACGTCACTAGAAAGACGAACACCTGTGCCGCCTGAGGCACAGGAAAATCAAATACTTACAGATTGCCGCAGCGTCTCTCTGCAATCGTGAGCTGCACTGCACCCCTCCCCAGAACTTCCACACCAGAGTCCCCGTACTTCTGCCGACTGAAATAAAAAAAAAAACTGTATGGTCACCGTTTAAAAAAAGAAATTGCTTACGGTTTAAAAACTGAAACAGGTTTTAACACAGAACGTTTCAAAAATGTAACCGATGTTACTTTGCATACATTTCCATCTGTTCAGAAGTATAGGAACAAATTAGTTTTTTTGTGACTTGTTCAAAAGTATCCGTATGATGTCCGATGTGATTCTTGTTTAAATTACAGGACAGGAAGTTTCCAAATGGTCTGAATTTGAGTAATTTTGCATCAAGACCAAAAAGAACGATCTGAATTTTCTGTAAATAGGCACTATGTCCGAAGTTTCTAAACGATTTACTTTTTTATTTATTTACACGTCTGGTTCCATTGCACCAAATTGAGGAGCAAATCTCCAAGGGCATAAAATGTGTCAGTACATGAAATTACAACATAAATGTAATAAAAGACAAAATAAAACGTTTATGAACACAAAAATGTCAACCTATAAGTTTAATTAAGTAAATGCAATCAAAAATATAACATAGGACTCAGCTTAATTTTTCAAGGAACTTCTCAATAGAGTAGAAGGAGTGACCCATGAGGCAACTCTTCAGTTTAGATTTTAAAGCGCCTGGATTACTACTAAGCTCTTTGAATTCTTCTGATAGCTTATTGAAAATTGATGCAGCAGTATACTGAACACCTTTCTGCGCTAGAGTTAAGGAAATGCGATCTAAATACAGATTGGATTTCTGACTAGTACTGAGTGAAAGCTGCTAATTCGTAGGAATAAGCTGATATTGTTAACAAGAAACGACAGTAAAGAATATATATATTGAGAGGTCAATGTCAAAATAGACAGACTAGTGAACAGGGGTCGACAAGAGGTTCGCGAGCTTACACCACTTATTGCCCGAATTGCCCGTTTCTGAGCCAAAACTATTTTTTAGAATGGGAAGAGTTACCCCAAAATAGAATACCATACGACCTAACCGAATGAAAATAAGAAAAGTAGACCATTTTTCGTGTCGAACGACCACTTATTTCAAATACCGTTCGAGTAGTAAAATTGGCAACGTTAAGTCTTTTGAACAAGACTTAACGTTGTCAATATTTTTTTTTACTATACGAACGGTATTTGATCCTCAACATGAGCTTTTCGTGACAGTTTACTATCTATCTCAACACCTAGAAATTTTAACTGTTCAGTTTGACCAATCATATTCCCATTCACGGAAATTATAAGATCGGTTATGTTGAATTGTGTGTTAGAAACTGTAAAAACTGAGTCTTACTGTGATTTAGTGTTAGTTTATTTTCTACATGCCATGAACTTATGTCATGAGATGCACTATTTGAAATAGAGCCTATGTTGCACACAATATACTTTACTACCAAGTTGTTGTTGTGGTCTTCAGTCCTGAGACTGGTTTGATGCAACTCTCCACGCTACTCTATCCTGTGCAAGCTTCTTCATCTCCCAGTACCTACTGCAAGCTACATCCTTCTGAATCCGCTTGGTGTACTCATCTCTTGGTCACCCTCTACGATTTTTACCCACCACGCTGCCCTCCTATACAAAATTGATGCTCCCTTGATGCCTCAGAACATGTCCTACAAACCGGTCCCTTCTTCTTGTCAAGTTGTTCCACAACCACCTCTTCTCCCCAATTCTATTCAATACCTCCTCATTAGTTATGTGATCTACCCATCTAATCTTCAGCATTCTTCTGTAAAACCACATTTCGAAAGCTTCTATTCTCTTCTTGTCCAAACTATTTATCGTCCATGTTTCACTTCCATGCAGGGCTACACGCCATACAAATACTTTCAGATACGACTTCCTGACACTTAAACCTATACTCGGTGTTAACAAATTTATCTTCTTCAGAAATGCTTTCGTTGCCATTGCCAGTCTACATTTTATATCATCTCTACTTCGACCATCATCAGTTATTTTGCTCCCCCAATAGCAAAACTCCTTCACTACTTTAAGTGTCTCATTTCCTAATCTAATTCCCTCAGCATCACCCGATATAATTCGACTACATTCCATTATCCTCGTTTTCCTTTTGTTGATGTTCATCTTATATCCTCCCTTCAAGAGACTAGCCATTCCGTTCAACTGCTCTTCCAAGTCCTTTGCTGTCTCTGACAGAAATACAATGTCATCGGCGAACCACAAAGTTTTTGTTTCTTCTCCACGGATTTTAATACCTTCTCTGAATTTTTCTTTTGTTTCCTTCACTGCTTGCTCAATATACAGATTGAATAACATCAGGGATAGGCTACAACCCTGTCTCACTCCCTTCCCAACCACTGCTTCCCTTTCGTGCCCCTCAACTCTTATAACTGCCATTTGGTTTCTGTACAAATTGTGAACAGCTTTTCGTTCCCTGTATTTTACCCCTGCCACCTTCAGAATTTGAAAGAGAGTATTCCAGTCAATATTATCAAAAGATTTCTCTAAGTCTACAAATGCTATACACGTAGGTTTGCCTTTCCTTAATCTAGCTTCTAATATAAGCCATAGGGTCAGTATTGCCTCACGCTTTCCAATATTTCTACGGAATCCAAATTGATCTTCCCCGAGGTCGGCTTCTACTAGTTTTTCCATTCGTCTGTAAAGAATTCGCGTTAGTATTTTGCAGCCGTTACTTATTAAACTGATAGTTCGGTAATTTTCACATCTGTCAACCCCTGCTTTCTTTGGGATTGGAATTATTATATTCTTCTTGAAGTCTGAGGGTAATTCGCCTGTCTCATACATCTTGCTCACCAGATGGTAGAGTTTTGTCAGGACTGTCTCTCCCAAGGCTGTCAGTAGTTCTAATGGAATGTTGTCTACACCTGGGGCCTTGTTTCGACTCACATCTTTCAATGCTCTGTCAAACTCTTCACGCAGTATCATATCTCCCATTTCATCTTCATCTACATCCTCTTCCATTTCCATAATATTGTCCTCAAGTACATCGCGCTTGTATAGACCCTCTGTATACTCCTTCCACCTTTCTGCTTTCCCTTCTTTGCTTAGAACTGGTTTTCCAAGTGAGCTCTTGATATTCATGCAAGTGGTTCTCTTTTCTCCAAAGGTCTCTTTAATTTTCCTGTAGGCAGTATCTATCTTACCCCTCTAGCCATCCCTGCTTAGCCATTTTGCACTTCCTGTCGATCTCATTTTTGAGGCGTTTGTATTCCTTTTTGCCTGCTTCACTTTCTGCATTTTTGTATTTTCTCCTTTCATCAATTAAATTCAATATCTCTTCTGTTACCCAAGGATTTCTACGAGCCCTCGTCTTTTTACCTACTTGATCCTCTGCTGTCTTCACTACTTCATCCCTCAAAGCTACCCATTTTTCTTCTACTGTATTTCTTTCCCACATTCCTGCAATTTGTTCCCTTATGCTCTCCCTGAAAGTCTGTACAGCCTCTGGTTTAGTCAGTTTATCAAGGTCCCATCTCCTTAAACTCCCACCTTTTTGCAGTTTCTTCAGTTTTAATCTACACCACGTTAGTGTCACCAAAAAACAGAAATATTTTGAATTACCAGCAATACTAGAGGGTATACCATTTATATAAATAAGGAAGAGGAGTGGCCCAAAACTGATCCCTGAGGCACCCCCCCCCCCCCATTTGACTGTAACCAACTCAAACCCCACATCACAGTCATTCTCATCAATTTTAATAATAATCTTTTGCTGTCTGTTGTTCAAAGTAGGAGGTGAACCAATTCAGAGCTACTCCCTGTATTCTATAATGTTCCAACTTCTGGAGCAATATTTTGTGATCAACACAATCAAATGACTTAGTTAGATAAAAAATATGCTTAGCGTTTGAAACCTTTTGTTTGATCCATCCAGTGCCTCACAGAGATACGAGAATATAGACTTTTCAGTTGTTAAACGATTTCGAAAGCCGAACTGTACATATGATAGCAATTTGTGTGATACAAAATGATAAAGTATCCTTACGTACACAACCTTTTCAGTAACTTTAGCAAACACTGATCTCGTAGAAATAGGTCTACACCTCTCTACATTATCCCTTGCTCCCTTTTTATAAACAGGCCTTACTAGTGAGTAATTTAATCGTTCAGGAAACTGACCATTCCTAAAGAAAATAATTATAAATTTGGCTAAGTACAGGGCTAACATGTGCAGCACAGTATTTTAATATTTTGCTCGGCACTCCATCGTATCCATGAGAGTGCTTAGTCTTCAGTGATTTCATTATGGACTCCATCTCCCCCTTGTCTGTATCACAGAGGAGTATTTCAGATATTAATCTCGGAAAGTCATTTGCCAGAGGAGTTATATGATTCCATGTAGAAAGTAAATTTTTATTTAATTCACCAGCAACGCTTGGAAAATGTTTGTAAAATACTGTACATATATCTGATTTGTCAGTAACAAAAATATACTACTACGATCTGACTTTATATTGTCGACCTTGTGTTGCTGATCACATACTTCCTTCACAATTGACCATATGGTTTTAATTTTATCATGGGAATTAGCTATTCTATTTGTGTATCACATACTCCTTTCCTTCCTTGTCCTCAAGTACATCGCCCTTGTATAGACCCTCTATATACTCTTTCCACCTTTCTGCTTTCCCTTCTTTGCTTAGAACTGGGTGTCCATCTGAGCTCTTGATACTCATGCTGTTTGTAATAGGCTATTGTAGCTTGATTTTGACTACTTCTAATATTTTGATATAATTCTTACCTTGTTCTACATGATATCCTTATCCCACTAGTCACCTACTCATGTTGCATTTTACTATAAGTACCCCGCTTAGAACGTTCTAATGGAAAGCAACTCTCAAAGAACATGAGAAATGTGTTAACGAATGCATTGTATTTGTCAGCTATGTTATTGCCACTATACACATCCTGCCACTGTTGCTCCTTAATGAGGTTTAGAAAACACTCTATCAGTATTGGATTAGCATTCCTACATATTTTGTAATTATATGTGACATTTGTTTGAATACAAAAGCATTTTAGTGTTAAAACTTGTGCATCATGGTCTGAAAGTCCATTAACTCTTTTATTTACAGAAGTCCATCTAGTAATGAAGAATGAATAAAGATGATTACCGTGGCTGTGCTACTGTTCCCCTGCACCCTGGATGGAAAAAGCACAGTCTGCATCAGATCACATGACATTAGACGAACTACCAACATCCTTTTTCTTGCAAAATCATGTACAAAAGTAATACTGAAGGCACCACACATATCTAATTTTTGGTATTTCCTATAATCTGAACCAAGAACCCTCTCTAGCTTGAGCAGAAATACTCTGAAGTCAGAGAAAGGGCATCTATAAACAACAATTAGAAGTTTAGTTTCTTTTAATTCAACTGCCAATGAGCGACATTCAAATATCTGTTCTGTGCAGTGCTGTGATACGTCTATGGACTCAAATGGAATACTGTTTTCTACATACATGGCCACTCCCCCACTCCGCAAGGAACTCTCTGAAACACAGCCACCTAATCTGTGTCCTGGTAAATGAAACCTCAGAATTTGATAATTCCTTTACCAGGATTTAAGTGGTGCTCCGATGTACCAAAATATCATAGTCAACATCTATTAGCATTTCACCAATTCCTCTGTTGTATTGTTTAATAACGCTCAATTATTTAGCGTACTACAGGTACAACAGGTGTAGGTTGGTGATACAACTGAAGCTTCTTGATGATATATATGTTTCCATAAAGTATGTTGGATAGTTTTTAAATTTCGATATGAGGCTCACAGCTGTCACCAATGCCCAGACCTGGCGTGGCGTAATAGGACACATTCCTTGGTAGAAAGGCAGGTATCGGCAAGACTACACTCGCTGACTGTGTTTTTGCTTGTGCTGAAAAGTTTTGTCTTGCTGATATCCATAGCATTTGATCTCAGTTCGGGTATGAATGACAGAAAATATTGTTGTCCAACACCATGTTTAGTTTTTAGAGATCTCCTTATTTAAGAACCATCATGAAAAATAATTATTTATAGCGCCAAGACTAGCACAGACACCACTGCCTAGATTGCGAACTGCCTCATTATTTCACTCTAATATAAACTTTTAATAATATTCTGATGTTTCTACCTAATTTGACATTAAAATCATGATATGTCTACCAACTGCCGTTAAATGAAGATGAAACGTCTTTCATTTCAATTTAAAAACAATGAAATTTGTCTCAGTAATTCAAAATGTACCGCGAGTCCCATATGTTGGAGTTCTTTAAACAATAACGCATAAACAAATGATCAAGGATTTTATTCAAAAAATGTTGCCGCTCACTGCACGGTAGTTCAAGATGAATGCAATTTTAATAAACATGTGCGATTTGTGTACCTGTAAGACCTACGAAAACCCTTGTTTCAGATATATTTCTGTCGATTAAATGACTATATATATTTCACAAAATTCATTTTTGCCTTTTTGGTGTAATCTATACTAATCGTCATAAACACTTTCTAACGACAGAATCCAAATATACACAATAATGTAAACATCAAACATTATACATTATGCATTTTAGTTTATTTTTGTAATTTTTTTGCCTGCTTAGTTTTCACTTAATTTTTATTTTCAGTGTGTAGGACTAGTTAACTTCAGTGAATGCTGGTAGTTTATAATTCTTCAACTTCCAAAGCCAAACTTACAGTTGTAGAGTGAGGTTCGACACCTGAATACTACTTAAGTCGCTCTAATGCTCAGAATTGATCTTCTAATGTGCTTTAAAATTATTTTCTGAATTGTTGCAAATATTTTCAGTACCCAGATAATTCCCATCAAACGTATCAGTAGTACTTACTTATTTAATGTGTTCATAGTGCAAAAAACATTACAGTAACGCAAAGTAAAAGTAAATCATCGCTATGCACTCACACCCACAGAATATTATCGAAAATATGCCAAATTTTCAAATAGCAGGAGCTACGTATATGTGAATAATCATTGATTCCATTTCATTATTTGTCTTCTGTACTTCAGAAAGGCAATAATTTATCTCCTTCCAATAAGTACAAGAGACATAACGTTCATTTATTATTTACACCAGGTCAAAACAAGTACTACACATTCCATTATCACGGCATTACATTTTTGTATACCTCTTTGCGATGCATAAAAGAGACAATTGCTAAATGCTATCAGATTTAAAAACTATTGCTACGCTAGTGACACCACATTTTAAGACAGTGATGCACTCCAATCAAGAGTACAATGGCCTCAGACTTGTCTTAAGCTGTCGGACGTAGCTAGCTCAAATGAGGTTATCCATTTCTCTAATTTTTATTGGAGTTCATGTATTTTGTATGAAATATTCTCGGAGTTCTTGCCACTTCAGTTCAAAGGAAAACCTTGAGCTTTCGACGTATACCTTCATCGTCCTCGTCACGAGCAAGGAATCAGTTGCTCCTGATGAACATGATGGGGTTAATCGTCGAAAGCTCGAGGCTTCACCTTGAACTGACGCGACAGTAGGTCCTAGAATGTTTTGTACTACAACTCCGTCGTCAAACACGTTGTTCTCATTAAAGTACACTCCTGGAAATTGAAATAAGAACACCGTGAATTCATTGTCCCAGGAAGGGGAAACTTTATTGACACATTCCTGGGGTCAGATACATCACATCATCACACTGACAGAACCACAGGCACATAGACACAGGCAACAGAGCATGCACAATGTCGGCACTAGTACAGTGTATATCCACCTTTCGCAGCAGTGCAGGCTGCTATTCTCCCATGGAGACGATCGTAGAGATGCTGGATGTAGTCCTGTGGAACTGCTTGCCATGCCATTTCCACCTGGCGCCTCCGTTGGACCAGCGTTCGTGCTGGACTTGCAGACCGCGTGAGACGACGCTTCATCTAGTCCCAAACATGCTCAATGGGGGACAGATCCGGAGATCTTGCTGGCCAGGGTAGTTGACTTACACCTTCTGGAGCACGTTGGGTGGCACGGGATACATGCGGACGTGCATTGTCCTGTTGGAACAGCAAGTTCCCTTGCCGGTCTAGGAATGGTAGAACGATGGGTTCGATGACGGTTTGGATGTACCGTGCACTATTCAGTGTCCCCTCGACGATCACCAGTGGTGTACGGCCAGTGTAGGAGATCGCTCCCCACACCATGATGCCGGGTGTTGGCCCTGTGTGCCTCGGTCGTATGCAGTCCTGATTGTGGCGCTCACCTGCACGGCGCCAAACACGCATACGACCATCATTGGCACCAAGGCAGAAGCGACTCTCATCGCTGAAGACGACACGTCTCCATTCGTCCCTCCATTCACGCCTGTCGCGACACCACTGGAGGCGGGCTGCACGATGTTGGGGCGTGAGCGGAAGACGGCCTAACGGTGTGCGGGACCGTAGCCCAGCTTCATGGAGACGGTTGCGAATGGTCCTCGCCGATACCCCAGGAGCAACAGTGTCCCTAATTTGCTGGGAAGTGGCGGTGCGGTCCCCTACGGGACTGCGTAGGATCCTACGGTCTTGGCGTGCATCCGTGCGTCGCTGCGGTCCGGTCCCAGGTCGGCGGGCACGTGCACCTTCCGCCGACCACTGGCGACAACATCGATGTACTGTGGAGACCTCACGCCCCACGTGTTGAGCAATTCGGCGGTACGTCCACCCGGCCTCCCGCATGCCCACTATACGCCCTCGCTCAAAGTCCGTCAACTGCACATACGGTTCACGTCCACGCTGTCGCGGCATGCTACCAGTGTTAAAGACTGCGATGGAGCTCCGTATGCCACGGCAAACTGGCTGACACTGACGGCGGCGGTGCACAAATGCTGCGCAGCTAGCGCCATTCGACGGCCAACACCGCGGTTCCTGGTGTGTCCGCTGTGCCGTGCGTGTGATCATTGCTTGTACAGCCCTCTCGCAGTGTCCGGAGCAAGTATGGTGGGTCTGACATACCGGTGTCAATGTGTTCTTTTTTCCATTTCCAGGTGTGTACTTTGGCTTCACATACCCGAACGTTACGTTTCCTGTTTACTATTTATGTGATAATGATATGCAAACACGTACGCGACTAGCTTTAACAGTGTTCAGTGTCACAGCTGCTAATCTCTACCTTTCACTATCGGTTACTTCCTATTATTCGTCTCCTATAAAAGTACCTAATATTTCGCGTCCCTAGACTAGGACACAATATTTACCCTTTCTGCAGTAAAGTGTTTCTCTAGACTTTCTATCGTTCTTCTCTTTGAGTCATCTTCGTATTTTCTCTTTCTCTCTCTCTCTCTTTCTAGCTGTCTCTGTATCAAGTGTTCCTCTGAATGACAGCGTGTTGGTCTGAAGTATTGCTGCACTCCTCAAGTATAATAATAAATATTTGTTCCGTAACATCAGAACCATATTTTCACTTCAACAGATCATTCTCTACAAAACACTTGTCAAACTGTGCTGCTTTGTATTCGATTATATTTATCACCCCTTACATTTTACGACTTTCAACATATTGGTATTTTAGTTTTTAACTACCCTAGTCATTGCAAAAGTTATCGAATAATTTAACTGATAATTCCACGTGCTCATTCACTATGGAGATGCATAACATCGCTCTTTCAGTGTATCAGAGACATGATTCTGGATTATTTGGAGCTAACAGTACGCGGTGAAATAAAAGTATCGACACCGTTGGCTGTGATGGTAGTGTGTGCTTGTTTTCGGAGTTTTGGGGTTACGTGTGCTCTTATCACACAAGAAAATATATGAATAATTTTTAAGAAATAAGTGCCTTCTTCACTGAAACATTTTCAAAAACTTACAGATTCATGATCTGACTTTCTGAAAATGCTAATCGAGGTGGAACAGTCTCACAAGTGCATCCACGCATTTCATCAGACGGTTTATCCATCCTAGCAGACTCTTTATACTTTTGATTGTTTACAGACGTAGAGAAAAATCACTATTACCAAGTAAGTGATTTTTAACAGCGGTAGGAATTGTGTTTCCTGTGCACAAAAGGAGCTCTGAATTATTTTAACGGACGTAATTGCTCCCTTAAAGCAAGTTCGGATATGCTTCCTGCATGCCTGGATGTATAAATTCTGTAAACTCAACATTGTAAAGAATTTAGTGTGACAATAGGCGCTACAGCTGGAAATCTCAGCCTTTATCAAATATAAGTACCTATAGTGCATAAGCGATGATATTCTCATGAAGAGAAAACATGAGAATAACTTATAACATCTATTTTTAAGTTAGCCTCTCTTCAGAACAATTGCTTCCTTACAGCTGTCGGTCATTGATTTTACGAGCCTGTACTGTGGCTTTATTTTACACGCTCGGTCGGTTATGTTGCCACCTTACATTTCAACAAGATGAAGCTGTGAATACACGGGATTACTCTTTCTGTGTCAAGGCATTTGACTGTGTAATTTGCGATACTCTCTTCAGAAACAATTGAATTCTATGGAATTAACGGTATTGTAAGCAACTGGTTTCAATCATACTAAACAAAAATAATGCAAATAGTGACAATGAAAAATTTAAACGGTGCATGAAGGAAAGATAATCATAGTAACTTGGGGAAAGCGGAAACTGAGTGCCATAGGCTTTAGTTTTCGATTAAAGTCTACTTCATAAAGCAGATATTGGAAGATTCTGTACACATCAGGAGCGATCAGCATGCGGTTCAATTTTGGGATTTTGAGTTCCTTGAGTAGTGTTTTCTAAAACAAGCCTAACGATATCACTTAGCTCATAAAAGGAATGTATGAATGGACTGACTTATAAATCAGACAGAGACAGTATGAGGAAAGTTTTCTAGTATTGTTTAAGAATGTAACTCCAAGTGATTAAGCCACTAGGTTTGAAATTTTGCCTATGAAACTCAGCTACATGAGCCACTGGGTGGAATGGATGCTTTGTCCAACTGGTTGAAGGGAAGAGTTTCTGGACTACGACAAAAAAAAATGGGCAGTCAGTGTCTTGTATGCAAACTGCGTGCAACAGAGGTATGTAATGCTGAAGCCACACAATGGACGAAATGGGTGAAGAAAAGAAGAAACCTGCGAACTGTTGGACATCTGGTGGTGTTACAGTTAAGGCCATGTACGGATCAGAAATCCAACAAGAAAGCAAGAAGTGATTATTAATTAGGAAACCAATGCAACCATATCAGAAACAAGTGCGAAGACTGTAAGTCAGTGACCTGTTAGAAACCAGAAACCTGTTTGCGCTGTCTTTTTCGAGGCTGCCGTAACGTAGCTTCTGCAGTGCAGCAGTCGTTTTGTTGTGAAAAAACCTACTATACCGCGCGTTTACACGAACTTGACAAATCAGACAATTGTAATATCATAGGTTAGACAATCCCTTCAACACCCTTAACTGGAGTTTGTCTACTTTCAGACGCTAGGTCAGCTGCGAGACTGAATTTTTGTCGAAGCTTCTTGCTAATTAATCATTAAAATAATATTCGATAAACGTGAATCTTTTTACATACAGTACTTTTTGTTAGTCTTTTGTTGAAAAGATATATGTCCTTATTTATTCACATGTGAAGAGACGTCATATAACGATTTTTGAGAAGTGTATGATAAAGTGTAATAGCCTTGCTGACGCCGCGACGACGTTGGACGGGGACCCAGCAAACAGTTTACAGCTGGTAGCTCCAGAGAGAAATCCGCATAACTGCGTTACTTCTGACGTCTTACCGTTGACAACAGGCCGTGCTACAAAATCAAACACCTCAAAAGTATGCACTGATGACGATAATGTACCACGGATCTCTGTTCCGCTCCATCCAGACACACTCTGTCACCCTCCATATCGTCTGCCTCTTCCTCACCTTACTAAGCTCAAGAGCGTCTTTGCTTCTATTACAACCCCTGTAACCACCTGCTTATAACTTCAATCCTGACGACACTTGACCTGTTTCCGCGCTTGTATCAGTGCATCACACGTTTATATTATTTCCAAAACCTTTGCATACTGTCCAAGAATAATTTTAATCACTTTCGCCTCCCAGTACGTGAAATTATCACTAACATCTACACATTCGATCAACACCACCCCTCCAGTCTGGTCTCATTCCTAATGAAGGCTCCGTCATTCACTGCAAACAGGTCTTCCACGTCACATGGCTAGATCAGATTACTGGAAATCAAAATATGTTCAGAGTCCTGCCCAGTCCCACATTCACAAAATTCTTCATCACTGACAGTACACTTCATCAAATTAGTGTTGCACTTTGTCACACCTGAATCCGTCGAGAGCCTTGAATGTCCCGTATTGGACAAGGCAGCATGATGGTAGCTTCTCTTTTGCTGTCCGTAACCCTCCAGGACACTTTGTTGTCCACATTGTCCACATCCTACTCCGGCTTCTGCTGAAGTTAGCACTGTTGTAAGGGGTACGACATTCTCCTCCTACTGTTACCAGGAAACCTCATCAAATCCCATTATTGATAGAACCACAATGAACATCACAATAGGCAACTTTTCATCATTTTATGTATCATGAAACTGTAGTTCTGTGTCTATAACTTGTTTCAGTCAGTGGCTCAAGAGTGACAGGCAGATAACTGCAATAATAAAATAATGTCCTAAAGTAAGTAAATAAATAAAAATTACTGGAAAACTTGTTTAGTTAAATGTTTTACGCTTGCCGTACAAGGATCATTAGGGCACTCAATCCTGCGAGAAACAGAAAAAATGACATGGAAATTTATTTCCGATGGCTAAAGAAATATAGTTAATTTGGATTTAGAGTATCATTGATTACACTAGCAACAGCTTAGCTTAATAGGGGAAATAAAATTGATTTATTTCACAGGCCACATAATACAGTCTATAGTCAGAAAATTATGTTTAATGAATTCGTCCCAATGATCTAAAAGTAGGAGGAAATGTTATCTTATCCAACGTCTCTAAATAATTTGTCTGAATCATTTTTGTATTGGGCACGCAAAGACATTTATGTATTACATTAATAATCTGACTTACAAGTTGGTATCTACGGAAGGCTGTCCCAAAGAGAATGCGCAAATGAAGAGCGGCAAAAGGTAGTAGAAAAAGACTGATTCACTAAGCGTACTACTGCCTCCATCATACCTTAGCAAAAGATCTTGCCGAAAACCCGACCAAAAATCTGGTCCAACGTAAAATCGCTAATCGGGACTCCGTCGCTCGTTGTCAAGTCTGGTGTGCCGCTAGAAGATAGCAAAAAGAAAGCTGAAGATTTAAATTTCGTGTTTCACAAATCGTTCACGCAGGAGAATCGTACAATCGTTTGACCACCGCATAGACTCCCGTATGGACAGCATGATAATAAGCAGCCCTGGCGCAGGGAATCAACTGAAAGAGCCGAAAGTAAATAAATCGCCAGGTGCGGATGGAACTCAGTTCGGATTTCCAAAGAGTACTCTACGGCATTGCTCCTTGACTTAGCTTGCATTTATCGCGAATCTCTTGCCCAGCGTACAGCCCCAAGCGACTGGAAAAAATCACAGGTTTCTCCTGTTTATAAAAACGGTAAATACGGGGTATGCAAAATTACACACCAGTATCCTTAATATCGTTTTGCTGCAGATGTATTGGACGTATTCTCAGTTCGCAAATAATAAATTTCCTTGGAACATGAAGACTTCTGTCCATGAAACAGCACGGTTTTAGAAATCACCGCTGGTGCGAAACTAATCTTTCCCTCTTCTAAGTGATATCCTGCGAACCATATAACTACATTAAAAAAAAAGAATAAATAAAAAATAAAAATGACACGGCGTCACACTGCAGTCTGTTAACGAAGATACGGACATACGGAACAGGTTTCCAGATATGAGAATACCATAAATATTTCTTAAGTAACAGAACTGAATACGTTGTCCTCGGCGGGAAGTGTTCATCAGAGACAAGGGTTTTGGTAAGAGTGCCCCAGGGAAGACTTATAGAACTGCTGTTATTTGCTATATACATAAATGATCTAGCGTTCGGGGTGAACAGCAATCTGTGGGCTAATGATGCTGAAGTGTATGGGGTGGTGTCGACGTTGAGTGACTGTAGAAAGATACGACTTAAACGAAATTTCTAATGCTTGTGATGATTCGCAGTTAGCTCTAAATTCAGAAAAATGAAATCTAATGTACATGAGTACGAAAAACAAACCCGTAAAGTTCGAATAAGCGCTAGTGGTATGCTGCTTCACACAGTCACGTCGCAAAAACGTCTGGGCGTTAACGTTGCAGAGCGATATTAAATGAAAAGAGCATGTAAATATTGTAGTAGGGAAGGTGAATGATCGACTACGGTTTTTTTGGGAAAATTTTAGAAAAGTGTGGTTCATCTCTAAAGGAGGCCCCATAAACCACACTAGTAAGACCAATTCTTTGTGTGCCGCTCACGTGTTTGGTATCAGCAGCAAGTCAGATTAAAGGAAGACAAAGAGGCAAATCAGATGCGGGCTGCTAGACTTGTTCCAGTAGAAAAAACAGACATAATGTCTTATGGGATAACAGCAATCAGTGATTTTATAATTTTACTTAAAATTCGTCTTCATTGCAAATTTTTTTTATTATTCATATGACCGGTTTCGGTTCATTCAGAACCGTCTTCAGATCTGATATTTCAGTTACAGGAGTAACCCGTCCAAATCCAGCAACTTTCACACGCTACGTCACATCTTGGTCTCCCTCCACTATGTGACGTAGCATGTGGAAGTTGCTGGATTTGGACGGGTTACTCCTGTAACTGAAATATCAGATCTGAAGATGGTTCTGAATGAACCGAAACCGGTCATATGAATAATATAAAAAATAAAAAAAAATTTACAATCAAGACGAATTTTAAGTAAAATTGTTCCAGTAGGTTGGAACATATGTAACTATAACGGAGACGGTTCGGGAACACTATGGGGAATGCCTGTTGGGAAAGCGAGTTTCTTTCCGCGGAACACTATTGAGAAAATATAGAGAACTGGTATTTGAAGCTGAGTGCAGTCTGATTCTGTTGCCGCGCAAGGAAAGAACCAAAGAAATTAGGACTCATGCAGAGGCAAACAGACAATCGTTCTTTCCCCGCTCTATTTGCGAGTGGAACAGAAATGAAATTACTTAGCATTAATACAGGGCGTCCTCCGCCAGGCACCGTACGGTGGCTTTCGAAATATGTATGTAGATGTAGAAGTACACCTTCAACTCAACGTTACTAAGGCAATAAATTCAAGTTATCGAATTTTCCATTAACCGGTGGATTCAAGCAAGATCGAACGCTCCCTTCATTATCTATCAACACTGTCACAGAACAATATATTGACATCACAATAGGAAAATAGTAGTAATCCTTATGTGTACTGAGATGCAGAGATAATGTGGCGAAGTCAGTGGTTTCCATACTGGGGTTACTTAGCCCCCGAGGGTGAAATGCAGTTTTCAGAGGGTTAAAAATGAAGAAAGTCAAGTTTGTTTCAGTCATCAAAACAAATAGTTATTGCGTGATCATTACTATTACGACTATTTCATAAGACTGATACGGATTACATAAGTTACCGTTAATTTCTACATTCTTTTTCAAATAACGGCATAATGTGGTGTCATTGTTGTTGTTGTTGTTGTTGTTGTGATCTTCAGTCCCAAGAAGGGCTTGATTCAGCTCACCATGCTACTCTGTCCTGTGCAATCCTCTTCTTATCCAAGTAAATACTGAAACTTACGTCCTTCCTTTCTTGGTCTCCCTCCACTATTTTTACCACCACTCTTCCCTCTTATAATAAATTGGTGATCACTTGATATCTAAGAATATGTCATATCAACTGAACCCTTCTTCTAGTCAGGTTGTGCCACAAATTTCTTTTCTTACCTGATTGGTTATGTAATCTACCCATCTGATGGTCAACAATCTTCTATAGCACAACATTTCAAAACTTCTATTCTCTTCTTGCCAAAACAGTTTGTAGCTCTTGTTTTACTTCCATACATCGCTACACTCCATACAAATATTTTCGGGAAAGATATCCTAAACCTTACATCTACGAGTATATTCGATGTTAACAAATTGCTCTTCTTCAGAAATGCTTTTCTTGCTATTGCCAGTCTTCATTTTACATCCTCTCTACTTCTGTCATCATCAGTTATCTTGCTGTCCAAATATAAAAACTCATCTATCATTTTAAGCTTTCGTTTCGTAATCTACCTCCCTCAGCATCACATGATTCAATTCGACAGTTCCAATTTTTTTCCCTTTAGTGCTTGCTCAATGCACAGATTGACGATGGTCGATAAGCTACAGTCTTGTCTCTTCTCAACCATTCCTGCCCCTCGACCTATAACTCCTGTCTGATTTCAGTACAACTTGCAAATAGCCTTTCACTCCCAGTATGTTTCCGCTGCTGTCTAAAGAATTTCAAAGAGAGTTTTCCGGTCAGCATTGCCAAAGCATTTTCTCGGTCTACAAATGTTATAAACGTAGGATCACCTTTTCTTAACCTGTCTTCTTAAAGAAATAGTAGGGTCAGCATTTCCTCGCGCGTTCCTGCATTTCTCCACAATCCAAACTTATCTTCCCCAAGGTCTGCTTCTACCAGTTTTTCCAGTCTTCTGTCCGTCTTTCATGGTAGCATTTTGAAGTCATGAATTAATATACTGATAGTTCAATAACATTCACACCTGTCAGCACCTGCAGTCATTGGAATTGAAATTATTATATTTTTCTTGAAATGTGAAGTTATTTGACCTGTCTCATACAACTTCTACACACCAGATGGAAGAGTTTTTCTATGTATGGCTCTGGAAAGGGCATTAGTAGTTCCGGCAGAATGTGTCTACTCCCGGGGCCTTATTTCGACTTAGGTCTTTCAGCGTAATATCAAATTCTTCTCGTAATATCGCATCACCCACTTCATCTTCATCAGAGTCCTCCTCAGTTTCTATAATATTCCCTCACAGTTCATATCCTTTACCTAGATTCTCTATGTACTCCTACTTCCAAGCTTTCTGTTCTTTGCTTAAGACGTTTTTTCCATTCGAACTCTTGATATTCACACTGCTGATCCTTCTTTCTCTAAAGCCCTCTTTAATAGCCTGTAGGCGGCTCTCGCATAATCAACCCACTGCATTCATACTCTTTGTACCTTGCGTCTATTTGAGTGACTTTGAGACATACACTTCACATCTCACGAAAATGTATTCTCCCGAGTTGTATGTAGCTCCACATTAGACCAGAAACTGTTTCATTATTCACTTCGCAACAATAAACGAATTCATTCACAGTACAAAACATCAAACTGTGTAATGGGTATTGCACTTGTTCAGGGACTAAAACGGTATTATTATTATTATTATTATTATTATTATTATTATCAGCATCATTAGTGGCAGCGATCAGTTACAAACAGCCTGAAGTCTGCCAGTTTCGGCCGGTTCATAAGTAAAGAGTCCAGCAATTAAGTGATTTACTAGCAGTAGACCTAAGTATATCATATATATATACATATTTGATCAATTTTAAATGTCGATGCAGGGTGTGGGTGAAGCAAGTGTCACTAGGGTCAGGAGCTTTGCAGAAGATGCATGGTTTGTAACAAGTACCTGCTCTCAGTGTTGGCAGTCAGCTTCCATTTCTGAGAAGGAGCTGTAGGTATCACACTCGACACACAGAGTACTGCTTCATTATTCTATAAAGAATGCTATTAGAACTAAGTAGTACCACTGTCTCATTGACTCATTAGCTCATGATTTAATAAGGTACCTACAAAAACTGAATTCATTTATCTTTCGTCTTTTTAAAAATTGAAGTGTTCAAAGTTTCTTTTTGATTCTAAAGTTTAGTTAGGCGCTAACGTTAACTATTGCAAGGGGAACGGGGTGGATACTACACTATCTAATGTGAAACTGTTACACCCGGGGTACACTATCAGAAAGACTGGAAACCACTAGGCTAGGTGCTCTGCTTTGTGCTGCAGATATAATGTTTCTTACTTAATGCACCGACATTAAGCTGAGTCTCTAGTTTCTTTTTGCGTATAATTATGGAAGTGTTATGATACAGGAGTAAATACAGAAAAAGTACATTCTGTTTATCATCCTCCAGACAGGGGATAATGAACAGCGGCCATACCCACTTGTGAATGGATCGCCCAAGGCTCACGCCCGATAATCTCACCTCTTAATGTTGACCGCCGCTGGTAAGGACAATATTTTCTTCCCTTGCGTCCCATATCTCACAGCGATTAATCACCGTGTGCATCAGACTCTGCCTTGTTATTATTCCATACTATGAACTTTTAAACACAAATTTGACAAACTGCCTATTGGCTTCTGTCTCGGGTTCTTCGGCCGACGTTCATCTAATGATTTTTCTGACGTTTCGCCAGCACGAGTGGCTGGCATTGTCAAAGCTTCACCCCCCATTGCCGGTGGTGAACTGGAGGCGAGCTCGCGGCCGCAGGCTATATGTACCTGGCGCGCCAACGTCCGAGGGCTTCTCCGCGGTCATTTCCGGTGCGTTTCTCCTCTTGCTACCTGCGACGGTCGTTCGCTGCAGTACGGGAAGCCAGGACCCGTTTACCTTAAGGCTTTCCTCTTTCTTGTTGAAACTGTTCGCGTGTTTTTGGATTTCTACAGCTTCTCTGAACAGGCGCGTGTGATAGTGCTTCTCTACAGACAGAACTTCCGTGTCGGCGAATTTTATTACGTGGTCGGTCTCATTCAGTGCGTGCTCTGCCACGGCCGATTTCTCCACCTGCCCCAACCTGCAATGTCGCTTATGCTCTTTGATCCTGGTATTAATGGATCGTCCAGTCATTCCGACATAAACTTTTCCGCATGTGCAAGGTATACGGTATATTCCCGACATTGCAAGTGGGTCTCTTTTCTCCTTCGCCGATCTAAGACACTCTTTGATCTTCCTTGTCGGTTTGAAAATCGTCTTTACGCCGTGTTTGCGCAATATACGGCCGATTCTGTCCGTCACTCTGGGAATGTATGGCAGAAAGGCCGTACCCGACATTTCTTTTTCTGGTTCCTTACTTCGCCGAGTGTTTGGCTCTGTTACACTTCTAATGTAATTTTTGGAGTACCCATTGCTCCTCAGAACAGTTTCCAGGTGTTGCATTTCTCGTTTGAGGTGTTGAGGCTCACATATTCGTCCTGCTCTCGTTACGAGCGTACTAATCATGCCTCTTTTCTGGCTCGGGTGGTGGTTTGACAGTTTGTGCAGGTATCGGTCCGTGTGTGTCGGTTTTCGATACACGCTGTGTCCCAGGTTTTCGCCGTCCCTTGTGACCAGCACATTTAGAAATGGCAGTTTCTTGTTCTTTTCTACTTCCATGGTAAATGTTATGTTGGCATGGAGGCTGTTCAAGTGTCTCAGGAATTCACCGAGCTGTTCTTCACCATGGCTCCACACCACGAAAGTATCATCGACGTACCTGTACCACACCTTAGGTTTGCAAGTCGCCAAGTCCAGTGCCTGTGCTTCGAATTGTTCCATGAAGAAGTTGGCCACCACTGGACTGAGAGGACTACCCATGGCGACGCCTTCCAGCTGTTCATAGAAATCGCCATTCCACGTGAAATAGCTCGTGGTGAGACATGCATGGAAGAGCTTTTTGATGTCTTGCGGGAACATGGAACCGATGTACTCCAGAGCGTCGCTGAGTGGCACTTTCGTAAATAACGAAACAACATCAAAACTGACCAGGATGTCGTTTGGCGCAAGTTTCAGTTTCTTCAGCTTCTCAATGAAATGTCCTGAGTCCTTAATGTATGTGTCGGTCTTTCCCACGTGTGGCTGGAGCAGAGAGGCCAAGTGTTTCGCCAGTTTATACGTTGGTGAGCCAGGAGCGCTAACGATCGGTCTCAGTGGAACGTTGTTCTTATGGATCTTGGGTAATCCATACAGCCGAGGTGGTAGGGCTTCTGTGTTGCGCAGGTTTCTCTGTATGTCCGCCGGCAGAGAAGATTCCTTGATTAATCGATTCGTATTCCGAGTGATACGCTGCGTCGGATCTGCGCTTAGTTTTCGGTACGTCGTCGGATCTAATAGGTCTCGGATCTTTTGCTCATAATCTTCGGTCTTCATTACGACGGTCGCATTCCCCTTATCGGCAGGCAGTACCAATATACTCTTGTCGGCGTTGAGATTCTTAATGGCTTGTACCTCTTCTTTCTTCAGGTTGCAAGCTGGTGGTTTTGCTCGGCGCAGTATCCTGGCTGTTTCAGTGCGTATTTCCTCTGCCCTTTCACAAGGAAGGGTCCGAATGGCTGCTTCGGTGTTGGCAATGATGTCCTCCATAGGTATAGTTCTCGGGATGATAGCGAAATTCCCTCCTTTTTGAAGAACAGACACTTCCTCTTCGGTCAATTGTCGTTCCGTGAGGTTGACCACTGTGTGTGACATGTCGGGAATCGCCTTGTCGGTCTGCTTCCGGCATCTTTCAAACTTTTTCTTTTGCCGCTCGGTGCAGCGCTCGAGTTCGTTCTGCATGCTCCTGTGAGTGATGCTGTCGATCTTGTCCCAGTCGTCTCGATGCATTCTGCTACTTAGTTGATAGAAAATGTCCAGAAGTTCCTGATCCGTTCTTGCCAAGTCTCTCCGTGTTGTATGTATTCGCTCACGAAGAAAAGCTCGTTCCATTCTGTCGTAGATACGATGTGCTTGGGCGGTGGTGAATAGGCGCTGGTCACAAGGGACGGCGAAAACCTGGGACACAGCGTGTATCGAAAACCGACACACACGGACCGATACCTGCACAAACTGTCAAACCACCACCCGAGCCAGAAAAGAGGCATGATTAGTACGCTCGTAACGAGAGCAGGACGAATATGTGAGCCTCAACACCTCAAACGAGAAATGCAACACCTGGAAACTGTTCTGAGGAGCAATGGGTACTCCAAAAATTACATTAGAAGTGTAACAGAGCCAAACACTCGGCGAAGTAAGGAACCAGAAAAAGAAATGTCGGGTACGGTCTTTCTGCCATACATTCCCAGAGTGACGGACAGAATCGGCCGTATATTGCGCAAACACGGCGTAAAGACGATTTTCAAACCGACAAGGAAGATCAAAGAGTGTCTTAGATCGGCGAAGGAGAAAAGAGACCCACTTGCAATGTCGGGAATATACCGTATACCTTGCACATGCGGAAAAGTTTATGTCGGAATGACTGGACGATCCATTAATACCAGGATCAAAGAGCATAAGCGACATTGCAGGTTGGGGCAGGTGGAGAAATCGGCCGTGGCAGAGCACGCACTGAATGAGACCGACCACGTAATAAAATTCGCCGACACGGAAGTTCTGTCTGTAGAGAAGCACTATCACACGCGCCTGTTCAGAGAAGCTGTAGAAATCCAAAAACACGCGAACAGTTTCAACAAGAAAGAGGAAAGCCTTAAGGTAAACGGGTCCTGGCTTCCCGTACTGCAGCGAACGACCGTCGCAGGTAGCAAGAGGAGAAACGCACCGGAAATGACCGCGGAGAAGCCCTCGGACGTTGGCGCGCCAGGTACATATAGCCTGCGGCCGCGAGCTCGCCTCCAGTTCACCACCGGCAATGGGGGGTGAAGCTTTGACAATGCCAGCCACTCGTGCTGGCGAAACGTCAGAAAAATCATTAGATGAACGTCGGCCGAAGAACCCGAGACAGAAGCCAATAGGCAGTTTGTCAACAAGTGGCCACGAAAGCCTTAACAATTTTATAAAACACAAATTTGTTTCTACATTTGAGAATTGTACATGAAATGAGAAAATGTAAGGGCTACCTCGCATTTCGCCAGCGTTACTTTCTGGAAATACATTGCAACAGTTTGCACTACGAAGATTAGTACCCTGTAACTGTTCAAGAAAATACAGTTCAAACAGCAAGTCTTTCAATGAAGGGATGGTTTCTCTTCTCGACTTAATACTCCGTAGTAACATGGGAGTTTCCATGAATGTGAAATTCTCACCTCAGCTACCATTTCTCAAAATAGAGGTGAATGTATGGTGGGTTCATATAAAAGGGTTCATATAAACGTATCTCTATGCCTCGTCTGTCAGTAACTATTAACAAAGGGTTTGTACAACAGCATATTATCTATTTACCATTCTCACCTCATGTATCTTGTTCAAGTTGTTATGGAAACACGCATATTCCAGATGATCTCCTCTTGCCTCTACACACATGAATTCGAATCACATCCTACTGCACCGTATCACATTTTTCATAGATCACCAAACATCTCTGTATACAGAACGTCTGATGTCTTAAGAAGTACTTTTTACTACTTTGCGGGTAAAATATCAAAGATCTCTGAGTAGCTGAAGGTGTTGGCAATGATAATGATTCATCCCAAGTATGCGTCGGTACATTCTGAACAATGTAACTCAAATATTTTGAAAACAAAACAGGCTCTACTCACACTCTTCTGCGTAATACCTGAGGTACATTATACAGGTCTGGAAATGTACTCTCTGCATTAGTAGATTTACTTTATTGTTTACAGAGAACAAAATATTGTTTTAAAATGAATTCGTAATGAGGCTTTACGGTCTCTTAGTACGTCACATACGAAAAACCAAAAGTGCCCCTGCATTTCGGCAAATGACCAGGATTGAGTGAGTACGGATTTTGTGAAAGTGGACTCCCGAGATAGTGGCTGAGCGGACTGATTCTGACCTAACCATCCCCACCGTAATGATGCTAAACATATCAATTGCAAAAATGAGACTGAAAGCCGGCCACGTACCTTACTACTGGATGACAGTCAAGGTAAATTTTCTTTAGCAGATAGTCGTGTTGTGGTTGTGGTCTTTAGTCCATAGACTGGTTTGATGCAGCTCTCAATGCTACTCTATCCTGGGCAAGCTTCTTCATCTCCCAGTACCTACTGCAATCTACATCCTTCGGAATCTGTTTAGTGTATTCATCTCTTAGACCTCCTCTTCGATTTTTACACTCCACGCTGCCCTCCAATACCAAATTGTTGATCCCTTGATGCCTCAGAATATGACCAACCAACCGATCCCTTCTTCTAGTTTTGCCACAAATTTCTCTTTTCTCCAATTCCATTCAGTACCTTCTCATTAGTTATGTGATCTACCCACCGAATCCTCAGTGTTCTTCCGTAGCACCACATTACGAAATCTTCTATTCTCTTCCTGTCTAAACTATTTTTCGTCCATGTTTCACTTCCATACAAGGATAAACTCCAGACAAATACTTTCAGAAACAACTTCCTGACACTTAAATCTATACTCGATGTAATCAAAATTCTCTTCTTCAGAAACGCTTTCCTTGCCATTGCCAGTCTACATTCTATTTCTTCTCTACTTCGACCATCATCACTTACTTTGTTCCCCAAATAGCAAAACGCATTTACTACTTTAAGCGTCTCATATCGTAATCTAATTCCCGCAGAAACTCCCGATTTAATTCGACTACATTCCATTATCGTCGTTTTGCTTTTGTTGATGTTCATCTTAAATCCTCCTTTCAAGACGTTGTACATTCCGTTCAACTGCTCTTACAAGTCCTTTGCTGTCTCTGACAGAATTACAATGTCATCGGCGAACGTCAAAGTTTTTATTTCTTCTACATGGATTTTAATTCCTACTCCGAATTCTTCTTTTGTTTCCTTTACTGCTTGCTCAATATACAGATTGACTAACATCGGGGATAGACTATAAACCTGTCTCACTCCCTTCCCAACCACTGCTTCCCTTTCATGCCCCTCGACTCATCTAACTGCTATCTGGTTTCTGTACAAATTTTAAATAGCCCTTCGCTTCCTGTATTTTACCCCTTCCACCTTCAGAATTTGAAACAGAGTATTCCAGTCAACATTGTCAAAAGCTTTCTCTAAGTCTACAAATGCTAGAAACGTAGGTTTCCTTTTCTTAATCTATCTTCTAACATAAGTCATAGGGTCAGTATTGCCTCACGTGTTCCAACATTTCTGCGGAATCCAAACTAATGTTCCCTGAGGTCGGCTTCTACCAGTTTTTCCATTCGTCTGTAAAGAATTCGTGTTAGAATTTAGAAGCCGTAGCTTATTAAACTAATAGTTCGGTATATTTCACAACTGTCAACACCTGCTTTCTTTGGGATTGGAATTACTATATTCTTCTTGAAGTCTGAGGGTATTTCGAGTGTCTCATAAACTTGTTCACCGGATGGTAGAGTACTGTTAGGTCTGCCTCTCCCAATGCTATCAGTAGTTCTAATGGAATGTTGTCTACTCCCGGAGCCTTGTTTCGACTTAGGTCTTTCAGTGCTGTCAAACTCTACATGCAGTATCGTATCTCCTATTTCATCTTTATCTACTTTCTGTTCCATTTCCATAATATTGACCTTAAGAACATCGCCCTTGTATAGACCTTCTATATACTCCATCCACTTATCTGCTTTCTCTGCTTTGCTTAGAACTGCGTTTCCATCTGAGCTCTTAATATTCATGCAAGTGGTTCTTTTTTCTCCAAAGTTGTCTTTAATTTTCCTGTAGGAAGCATCTATCTTACCCCTAGTGAGACAAGCCTCTACATCCTTACATTTGTCCTCTAGCCATCCCTGCTTAGCCATTTTGCACTTCCTGTCGATCTCATTTTTGAGACGTTTGTACTCCTTTTTGCCTGCTTCATTTACTGCATTTTTGTATTTTCTCCTTTCATCAATTAAATTCAATCTCTCTTCTGTTACCCAAGGATTTCTATTAGCCCTCGTCTTTTTACCTGCGTGATCCTCTGCTGCCTTCACTACTTCATCTCTCAAAGCGACCCATTCTTCTTCTATCGTATTTCTTCCCACTGTTCCTGGTAATCGTTCCCTAATGCACCCACTGAAACTCTCTACAACCTCTGGTTCTTTCAGTTTATCCACGTCCCATCTCCTTGGATTCCCACCTCTTTGCAGTTTCTTCAGTTTTACTCTACAATTCATAACCAATAGATTGTGGTCAGAGTCCACATCTGCCCCTGGAAATGTCTTACAAATTAAAACCTGGCTCCTAAATCTCTGTCTGACCATTATATAATCTATCTGAAACCTTCCAGTGTCTCCAGGCCTCTTCCACATATACAACCTTCTTTCATGACTCTTAAACCAACTGTTAGCTATGACCAAGTTATCCTCTGTGCAAAATTCTACCAGGCGGCTTCCTCTTTCATTCCTTATCACCATTCCATATTCACCTACTACTTTTCCTTCTCTTCATTTTCCTATTATCGAATTCCAGTCCCCCATGACTATTAAATTTTCGTCTCCCGCCACTATCTGAAAAATTTCTTTTCTCTCATGATAGATTTCTTCAATCTCTTCATCATCTGCAGAACTAGTTGGCATATAAACGTGTACTACTGTGGTGGGTGTGGGCTTCGTGTCTATCTTGGCTACGATAATGCATCACCATTTTGTTTGTAGTAGCTTACCCGCATTCCTATTTTCCTATTCATTAGTAAACCTACTCCTGCCTTACCCCTATTTGATTTTGTATTTATAACCCTGTATTCACCTGACCAGAAATCTAGTTCCTCCTTCCACCGAACTTCACTAATCCCCAGTATATCTATCTTTAAACTATCCATTTCCTTTTTTAAATTTTCTAACCTACCTGCCTGATTAAGGGATCTAACATTCCACGCTCCGATCCGTAGAACGCCAGTTTTCTTTCTCCTGATAATAATGTCCTCTTGAGTAGCCCCCGCCCGGAGATCCTAATGGGGGACTACTTTACCTCCGGAATATTTTACCCAAGAGGACACCATCATCATTTAAACGTACAGTAAAGCTTCATGCCCTCGGGAAGAATTACGGCTGTAGTTTCCCCTTGCTTTCAGCCGTTCGCAGTACCAGCACAGCAAGGCCGTTTTGGTTGGTGTTACAGGGCCAGGTCGGTCAATCATCCAGACTGTTGCCCCTGCAACTACTGGAAAGTCTGCTGCCCCTCTTCAGGAACCACACGTTTGTCTGGCCTCTCAACAGATACCCCTCCGTTGCAATTGCACCTGCGGTACGGCTATCTGTATCGCTGAGGCACGCATGCCTCCCCGCCAACGGCAAGGTCCATGGTTCATGGGGCGCAGATAGCCGTATGAACACTATTCGAAACACCATGCAGAAAAATAGTCCTTCACAGCAGGTTTCATTAAAATTAAATGCAACATTAGTAACAGGAAGAGCTCGGCATCTGCATTCATTACAGTTAAATGTGTGGAGGATTACGCCTGAGAAGGTCTCAAATTCCAAATGCAGAAGAAACATTCAAGTTTTACTGGATCCGAAATAACAGTTAAGAGTTTTGACATTGGAACTTTATTTATAGAAACCTCAACTTCACAGAAATCTACCAACAACCTGTAACTGGTGACTTTATTTATAGAAACACCGTCTTCACAGCAAGCCACCAAGTTTGTGAAATCGAAAATAACTACGAGAGATGGTGACTATAAGGGAACTACCCTATATATTTATTTACAGTAAAATCGAATTCACTTGCAGTGGAAGTATGCACACATAAAGTCCAGAAGTTGTGGAGAGACTGCAGTCAAAGATATCATTGAAGCGACGTACGCCGCTGGTGGTCATGGAAGGCACCGTAGCGGCTGTACGACACGTGAATGCCATCCTCCGACCGATAGTACAACATACTGCAGCATATTGGTTAGGCATTCGTCTTCATGGATGACAATTCGCACCCCCATCGTGCACATCCTGTGGATGACTTCCTTCAGGATAACGACATCGCTCGACTAGAGTGGCCTGCATGCTCTCCAGACATGAATCCTATCGACCATGCTAGGGATAGATTGAAAAGGGCTGTTTATGGACGACGTGACCCACCGGCCACTCTGAGCGATTTATGCCGAATCGCCGTTGAGGAGAGGGACCATCTGCGTGACTGCTACGGTCGCAGGTTCTAATCCTGCCTAGGGCATGGATGTGTGTGATGTCCTTAGGTTAGTTAGGTTTAAGTAGTTCTAAGTTCTAGGGGACTGATCACCACAGATGTTAAGTCCCATAGTGCTCAGAGCCATTTGAACCAAGTGGGACCAACTGAACCAACAGTGCCTTGATGACCTTGTGAATGACCATGACCTATACAGGTATGCTTCAATGCAAGCGGACGTGCTACTGGATATTAGAGGTACCGGTGTGTACAGCAATCTGGATCACCACCTCTGAAGGTCTCGCTGTATGGTGATACAATATGCAATGTGTGGTTTTCATGAACAATGAAAAGGGTGGAAATGATGTTTATGTTGATCTCCATTCCAGTTTTCTTTACAGGTTCCGGAACTCTCGGAACCGAGATGAGGCAAAACTTTTTTGATGTTTGTAGTTCCACAACGAAACTTTGTCTCGAAACCAGACAGAAAATCCAAAGAGACTCTGGTCGTATGTAAAGTATGTTAGCGGCAAGACACAATCGATGTCTTCTCTGCCGATAGCAACGGAAATACTATCTATGACAGTGCTGCTAAAGAAGAGTTACTAAACACTGTGAGCCGTGCGTGGCTCATGTTCCCGCCATCATGTATTTTACACCCTTTTTTTAACTTACTTCCACCTCACTACGTTAATTTAAATTACTACTGTCACTAAGTTGCTGCTTTGTCTTACCGTGACCGGCGCTAACAGTGCGTATCAATATATCCCCTCTCGTAGTATCTTTGCTCGACTGTTAATACTTCCCGGATGTTGTCTGTCATAACGGAGTGCGGATCGCGATTTCAGGCTGCCAGTCAGTTGGAACGCGTATGCAGTGCTGTCAGGATCTGCCAGTAGGGGATTTGCAATGCCGGACTAGTGCAACCGGGTTGGAGCTGTGAGGTCTGCGTCGACATGGCTCGCCCGACCATTGCCGCCACGCTTCACTTGAGCCAGGCTACTGTCTTGGTGGATCGTCAGTCGGTAGTCCTACCGGACGATGCGTTTTGGCTCGCCGATTGTTCATGAGATGGCAGTGTGTGTGTGCATCGACTCCCGATTTGTCTTCGTGCGTGCTTTGTTACTGTTGGCTATCGTTCAGGTCTTCGTGCAGAGCCAGCCGGGGTGGCCGAGTGGTTCTAGGCGCTACATTCTGGAGCCGCGCGACCGCTGCGGTCGCAGGTTCGAATCCTGTCTCGTGCATGGATATGTGTGATGTCCTTAGGTTAGTTAGGTTTGAGTAGTTCTAAGTTCTAGGGGACTGATGACCTTAGAGGTTGAGTCCCATAGTGCTCAGAGCCATTTGAACAATTTTTTTCTTCGTGTAGTGTTTGTCACGTTGTGTGTGAAGTTGGCGTTATGTCCACTCACGATTATTTTAGATGTTGTCGACATTCTGAGGGTAGTCGGTCGGTTGGTGCTGACCAGGGAGGATATCTGCGTGCATTGCAGTCGGCTGAGTCCGCTGGCGGTCCCTGCGCAGTGTCGGAGTGTGTGTGGTGTAGAGATGGGGGATCCGCTCTTGAACTGATTCATAGAGTTGAATCTTTCAAAGGAGTGAACAATCAGTGATTCAGAAAAAAAGAACGGTAGCTCCAAACGTTTCCCACGGCACAGAGAGAGAGAGAGAGAGAGAGAGAGAGAGAGAGGGACGGAGCATATCAGCAGCGCCTCTGCTGGTCACAGCACAGTGCACGGCACACAACACAGCCAGCGCCGGCCTCTGCCCTGCTTCTACCTTGGCTGATTGCATTGTCCAGTGCCCCATTGGATTTTGTGTTTCACATATGCCGTGCTGTCTCTGTGCGTCGTCTGCCGCGTGCAGTGTCTGGCGCAGCTTAACTTCGCATCGCACTCTGTCGGCGATCGTTTCAGTTGCACGTCCTGCCCTCTGGGCAGTTGATGCGAGCAACAGTACAGAGAGCCACCTAGCGGATAACATAGGAACTACTTGCAACAACCTGCTCGCAAGGGAACGGACGATTTGTCTCGGAGCGGGTAAGTGGTGGCCGTTCACCGCTCCCCCCACCCTCAGAACTCGCCCGCTCAACGCTCACCCCACCGTTCTCGACTCTAGCCAGAGCGTTGAGCAAAGCAACTCAGGTGTCACTCTGGTCTCACACAGTAATACAGCTCGTGGCTCGACCTGCTTGACTCAGTGCTTCTGCATCGGAGTTCGTCTCTACTGGATATTGTTCTTCATAGTAATACTGCTATGTATATTACATTATTATGTTATGTATACATCATTTGTTTTTATTTTATTTTTATTTGTTTAAACTGATCAGATTAGGTTCCTGACGACTCCTCTTACTATAGGATTTTTATTATGGACACTCGAATTTACGCTTTAAATACGAGCGAACCGATAAACGTATCCCAAAATGTGATACAACAATATTTTCCTTGTTTTATTCTGCGTAAGGCTATATGCAGCACTTTCATTTTACAGTCAAATTTATATTTTTTTTCTTATTCTGGTACGGATTTTGCGATTTTAGGCGTCTTCGGAAGGAAACGTTCACTTTAAAAATATATGGCTTGCGATGTATTTGTATGAGGTTAATGAAATTTTAATACATTATAGCCAAATATATTGTTAATGTAAATCTCAAGTTACAACATTTTCCGATCACCCAAAAAACCACGATAGTGCAAAATAAATCAATAATCAAAAACTTTGTCATATCATGGAAATTTCAATAAACAATACAAAATTCTTACTCATTATCTGTGTTACTTCAAAATAGGATCAAATAAGATCAAAATTTTTGAAGTAACACAGATAATGAGTAAGAATTTCAAATAAGATCAAAATCCTCCCCATGAACCATGGACCTTGCCGTTGGTGGGGAGGCTTGCGTGCCTCAGCGATACAGATGGCCGTACCGTAGGTGCAACCACAATGGAGGGGTATCTGTTGAGAGGACAGACAAACATGTGGTTCCTGAAAGGGGCACCAGCCTTTTCAGTAGTTGCAGGGGCAACAGTCTGGATGATTGACTGATCTGGCCTTGTAACATTAACCAAAACGGCCTTGCTGTGCTGGTACTGCGAACGGCTGAAAGCAAGGGGAAACTACAGCCGTAATTTTTCCCGAGGACATGCAGCTCTACTGTATGATTAAATGATGATGGCGTCCTGTTGGGTAAAATATTTCGGAGGTAAAATAGTCCCCCATTCGGATCTCCGGGTGGGGACTACTCAGGAGGACGTCGTTATCAGGAGAAAGAAAACTGGCGTTCTACGGATCGGAGCGTGGAATGTCAGATCCCTTAATCGGGCAGGTAGGTTAGAAAATTTAAAAAGGGAAATGGATAGGTTAAAGTTAGATATAGTGGGAATTAGTGAAGTTCGGTGGCAGGAGGAACAAGACTTTTGGTCAGGTGATTACAGGGCTATTAATACAAAATCAAATAGAGGTAATGCAGGAGTAGGTTTAATAATGAATAAAAAAATAGGAGTGCGGGTTAGCTACTACAAACAGCATAGTGAACGCATTATTGTGGCCAAGATAGACACAAAGCCGATGCCTACTACAGTAGTACAAGTTTATATGCCAACTACCTCTGCAGATGATGAAGAAATAGATGAAATGTATGACGAGATAAAAGAAATTATTCAGGTAGTGAAGGGAGACGAAAATTTAATAGTTATGGGTGACTGGAATTCGTCAGTAGGAAAAGGGAAAGAAGGAAACATAGTGGGTGAATATGGATTGGGGGGAAGGAATGAAAGAGGAAGCCGCCTTGTAGAATTTTGCACAGAGCATAACTTAATCATAGCCAACACTTGGTTCAAGAATCATAAAAGAAGGTTGTATACCTGGAAGAATCCTGGAGATACTAAAAGGTATCAGATAGATTATATAATGGTAAGACAGAGATTTAGGAACCAGGTTTTAAATTGTAAGACATTTCCTGGGGCAGATGTGGATTCTGACCACAATCTATTGGTTATGAACTGCAGATTGAAACTGAAGAAACTGCCAAGAGGTGGGAGTCCAAGGAGATGGGACCTGGATAAACTGAAAGAACCAGAGGTTGTAGAGAGTTTCAGGGAGAGCATAAGGGAACAATTGACAGGAATGGGGGAAAGAAATACAGTAGAAGAAGAATGGGTAGCTCTGAGGGATGAAGTAGTGAAGGCAGCAGAGGATCAAGTAGGTAAAAAGACGAGGGCTAATAGAAATCCTTGGGTAACAGAAGAAATATTGAATTTAATTGATGAAAGGAGAAAATATAAAAATGCAGTAAATGAAGCAGGCAAAAAGGAATACAAACGTCTCAAAAATGAGATCGACAGGAAGTGCAAAATGGCTAAGCAGGGATGGCTAGAGGACAAATGTAAGGATGTAGAGGCTTGTCTCACTAGGGGTAAGATAGATACTGCCTACAGGAAAATTAAAGAGACCTTTGCAGAAAAGAGAACCACTTGTATGAATATCAAGAGCTCAGATGGCAACCCAGTTCTAAGCAAAGAAGGGAAGGCAGAAAGGTGGAAGGAGTATATAGAGGGTTTATACAAGGGCGATGTACTTGAGGACAATATTATGGAAACGGAAGAGGATGTAGATGAAGACGAAATGGGAGATAAGATACTGCGTGAAGAGTTTGACAGAGCACTGAAAGACCTGAGACGAAACAAGGCCCCAGGAGTAGACAACATTCCATTTGAACTACTGATGGCCTCGGGAGAGCCAGTCATGACAAAACTCTACCATCTGGTGAGCACGATGTATGAGACATGCGAAATACCCTCAGACTTCAAGAAGAATATAATAATTCCAATCCCAAAGAAAGCAGGTGGTGACAGATGTGAAAATTACCGAACTATCAGTTTAATAAGTCACAGCTGCAAAATACTAACGCGAATTCTTTACAGACGAATGGAAAAACTGGTAGAAGCCGACCTCGGGGAAGATCAGTTTGGATTCCGTAGAAATGTTGGAACACGTGAGGCAATACTGACCTTACGACTTATCTTAGAAGAAAGATTAAGAAAAGGCAAACCTACGTTTCTAGCATTTGTAGACTTAGAGAAAGCTTTTGACAATGTTAACTGGAATACTCTCTTTCAAATTCTGAAGGTGGCAGGGGTAAAATACAGGGAGCGAAAGGCTATTTACAGTTTGTACAGAAACCAGATGGCAGTTATAAGAGTCGAGGGACATGAAAGGGAAGCAGTGGTTGGGAAAGGAGTAAGACAGGGTTGTAGCCTCTCCCCGATGTTATTCAATCTGTATATTGAGCAAGCAGTAAAGGAAACAAAAGAAAAATTCGGTGTAGGTATTAAAATTCATGGAGAAGAAGTAAAAACTTTGAGGTTCGCCGATGACATTGTAATTCTGTCAGAGACAGCAAAGGACCTGGAAGAGCAGTTGAACGGAATGGACAGTGTCTTGAAAGGAGGATATAAGATGAACATCAACAAAAGTAAAACGAGGATAATGGAATGTAGTCAAATTATGTCGGGTGATGCTGAGGGAATTAGATTAGGAAATGAGAAACTTAAAGTAGTAAAGGAGTTTTGCTATTTAGGGAGTAATATAACCGATGATGGTCGAAGTAGAGAGGATATAAAATGTAGACTGGCAAGCGTTTCTCAAGTAGAGGAATTTGTTAACATCGAGTATAGATTTAAGTGTCAGGAAGTCGTTTCTGAAAGTATTTGTATGGAGTGTAGCCATGTATGGAAGTGAAACATGGACGATAACTAGTTTGGACAAGAAGAGAATAGAAGCTTTCGAAATGTGGTGCAACAGAAGAATGCTGAAGATAAGATGGGTAGATCACGTAACTAATGAGGAGGTATTGAATAGGATTGGGGAGAAGAGAAGTTTGTGGCACAACTTGACTAGAAGAAGGGATCGGTTGGTAGGACATATTTTGAGGCATCAAGGGATCACAAATTTAGCATTGGAGGGCAGTGTGGAGGGTAAAAATCGTAGAGGGAGACCAAGAGATGAATACACTAAGCAGATTCAGAAGGATGTAGGTTGCAGTAGATACTAGGAGATGAAGAAGCTTGCACAGGATAGAGTAGCATGGAGAGCTGCATCAAACCAGTCTCAGGACTGAAGACCACAACAACAACAAGATCAAAATACAGGTATAGTACTGGAATAAACCAAGTTTAAAGGGCAATGTGCCTTCCATTTATTTTCTATTGTAAATGAGTTGTGAGTCATGAAAAAGAGCTAATTCATTTCAGGGAGTGAAAAGTTCTGATCCGATCTCTGAAAAGAACAGTTTTGCCCATCTCTAGTGTGGTGCTGTCTGATCGCTACAATCTTCGTGGCTCACCGACCCAGGACGTCAAACTTGAGTAGTGGTTTCAAGTATCCAAACCACGTCCATTCATGTTGTGTGGTTCGTTTCGGTGGTTTGCTGTTGGGGAGCTTTTCCTGTGAGCAACACCGAGCGTTTGTAGTGGTGAAACCGAGCCACCGTGCAATGATTTACTACAATTCAAGTGCACCAATGGAATTTTCTGCCGTCTGGCCGATAGTGTTCTGGTTACATGCCCTGGCCACTGACGTAAATTCAGGCACTGTTCCTTTTGTGTGAAGTTAACTATATTACCTTATTTCAAATTCAAGTGTACCAGCGGAATTTTCTGCCTTGCGGCCGTTAGTGTTCCTGTTACCTGTCCTTGCCACTAAAGTAATTTGAGGCAGCGTTCTTTCCTCACATGTTGTCGCTGTCCAACATGGTGTGTAGTTTTGACAGCTTAATACATATTTCGTTGTGTATAATCACGTCGGTACTTGTTTGGTCTTTAAGTTTTTGTGTACTGATTGGTAGCAAGTAAGTCGTTTGGTCAGTCGGTCTGTGACTCTCTCTTGGTTGGTTTACCGACGAATCAAGTGCAGTAGGGCCCACTACCTGTCTCACCTAAGTGAACTTAATGCTTCAGGGCAGCCCCCCCCCCCCCCCCCTCTGGATGCGTCTGAGTGCAGTCGTCTGTACTGTCCTTTTCATGGGTGTTTAATGGTCTGTTGGTAATCTATTACAGCCAATGTTCTAAAAGAAAAAATGTTTTTATTGTGTTTTAGGTAAATCAATTGTGGTCCTTCAGCCGCTTAAAACCTTATCCTCAGATTTAATTATTATCGTTGCGTTGCTTTTTCATTAAGTGTGCGTTCGGCCATTGAAAATTTAAAGGTTAAGGTATTTTTGAATTTTTTGAAATCAACTGTGGGCCTCAGCCGCTTAAGGCTTCATTCTAAATTTCCCTTAAGCGAAAACATTGCGGCCTTCTGCCTTAAAAGATTATTGTAATTTATTTTAAGATTTTGAGATTTGTTCTATCTACTTGTGCCTTGAAGCTTTCCACCTAGCTTTTATATATATATATATATATATATATATATATATAAAGGCACAAGTAGATAGAACGAAGTCAATATATATCTATCAAAGCTAGATGGAAAGCTTCAAGGGCACAAGTAGGTAGAAAAACATCGAAATTTTAAAATTTGTTTGCGGTTTTAAATGCATTTTTATCTTGTTGATTTTTAAGATTGCTCGTTTGGAGGCCTTTAGCCGTGAAGGAATTGCATTTTGGAACTCGTTGTTGTAAAGGTTCGGCTATGTGCCGTTTTGGTTTACAGGTGTTATTAAATTACAATAAGTTGAGTGAAACTGACCGACACCTTATTTGGCCCTTTCCTAAATCCGAATAACCTTTTCTTCCCAGCGGGTAGAACGGACGTATCACACAGCCTTTTGAAATTTCCTCACAAAAAAAAGACGAAGAAGACATTCCAGAATTCGAACCAACAGCAGCTGCCAACATGAGTAACTTAAAAATATATATCATCGAAGTAGTGAAATAACTTAAATCATTTAATAAAAGCAAGTCTTCAGTTGCAGGCTGTATACCAATTATGTTCTTTTCAGAGTATGCTGATGCAATGGCTTCATATTTAAAAATCATATACAACTGTCGCTAGATGAAATATCCGTAGCCAGAGACTGGAAAGCTGCACAGGTCACACCAACATTCAGGAAAGATAGTAGGAATAACCCACTAAATTACAGGCCCACATCATTAACTTCGATATACAGCAGGAGTCTGGGGCATATAATTTGTTCCAACATTATGAATTACCTCGAAGAGAACGCTCTTTTAACACAGAGTCAACACGGATTTAGAAAACATCGCTCTTGTGAAACACAACTGGCTCTTCGCTCACACGAAGTCTTGACTGCCATTGACAAGGGATTTCAAATCGATTCCTTATTTTTAGTTTCCGGAAGGCTTTAGACACAGCGCCCTACAAGCGACTTGTAGTCAAATTGCGTGTTTATGGAATGTTGCCTCAGTTGTGTGACTGGATTCGTTATTACCTGTCGGAGAGGTCACAGTTCGTAGTAACTGACGACAAGTCAACGAGTAAAACAGATTTATGGCGTTCCCAAAGGTAGTGTAATAGCCCTCTGCTGTTTCACATCTATATAAAAATGATTAGGAGACAAACTGGGAAGCCGTCTTATGTTGTATGCAGATGATGCTGGCATTTATCGTCTAGTAAAGTCATCACAAGATCAAAAAAAATGTGAAACGATTTAGAAAAGATATCCGTATCGTGTGAAAATTGGCAATTGGCACTAAATAATGAAAAGTGTTAGGTGATCCACACGTGTGCTAAAAACATCGGTTACACGATAAATTAATCAAATCTAAAAGTCGTAAATTCAAGTAAATTCCTAGAAATTACCATTACGAACAACTTAAATCGGAAATAACATGTAGAAAATGTTGTGGGGAAGACAAACCAAAGAATGCTTTTGCTGGTAACACTTAGAAAATTTAACAGTTCCACTAAGGAAACTGCGTGCACTACGCTTGTCCGTCCTCTTTTAGAATACTGCAGTGCGGTCTGGGATCCATAACGGATAGGATTAACGGAGTGCATCGAGAAAGTTCGAATGAATTTTTTTTACTATCCCGGAATATGGGAGAGAGTGTCACAGATATGATACAGGATTTGGGATTGACAACATTAAAACAATCTTCTTACGAAATTTCAAACACCAACTTTCTCCTCCAAATGCAAAAGTATTTTGTTGACGCCGACTTACATAAGGAGAAATCATCATAGCAAAATAAGGGAAACCAGAGTTCTAACGGGACGATGTATGAGTTCGTTTTTTCGATGCACTGTCCGAGATTGGATTCGTAGAGAATTATTGTGAAGGTGGTTCGATGAACTCTCTGCCATTAATTGCAGAGTACCCATGTAGATGTAGATGACAAAACACATGTAACAAACTCAGTACTTTAATTTCAACACAAACAGGTGCTCGTACAAGCTGTACGATATCAAGTAAGGTTGTTACAGATGCCAAAACAGTTTCAGCCCTTTGCGAGCGTCAAGCGATTGGCAGTAGTTAGATGCTGAACAATTAAAACCTTTTATGACACAGCCCAAGGCGGCTTCATCGAATAAGAGATATGCTGTTAACCAAAAAGGTTACGGTGGAAAAACAGAATGAAAAGCTACAACACAATATGCCACCTGTTACGTCAAGCCGATTTATGTTATTGTGCTTGCCACATTGCTGCTGCTATGATCCAGTATGTCACAAAGAAATGTGCTTTAAGTGGGCTTTAACATTCCAGTATGTTTGAAAATGTCAAATGGCAAAACTGCCTACACCTAAATAATTTTAGCAGTCACATGCGGAATAACTACATTCAGTGGCGAGTCTATGAAATGCAAGTGCATCTGTTTCAGCAACCCTTCAGGTCCTCTCAGTTCTCTCTTCCAGTTTAAATTTTCCGTACAAACTTACTGTCGATTTTCATTTTTCTTTTAACTGCAGACACAAAAAACTGGCTAGCAAAAATGTTGGCAGTGGCGTCAGTATAAATTAAACCTAATTCACTCCATATGATTCCTACACCTATTTTACTATTTAAAATACTGTACTCAAAGTATAAGGAACATCAGTAAACCATTACACCTATTTCCACAAACGCATTACTTTACTCAGTGGCCAGATAGTGGGAAATGGCAGCAGGTATTCTGGCCTAGTCTTATCCAAGCTAATAGAGAATCAAGGAATATTGTCAGTATTCAAAGGAAATGTGCAAACCATAAATAAATAGAATGTTTGTTCGCATGTTCGTATTCCGCAACAAATGTTAAAATCAATTATTATTATTTCTCCGTATCAAGCTTACTTCAGCTAATCGGTATTTTTCAACAGAGTATTGCTTTTATTTACAAAGCATCTTGCGGTCAGTGGCGTTTTTGCCTCTTGTTTACCTATTCTGGTGTCCGCTGGCTTTTCCTTGGTTGTTATGGACGCTGAGGGCAGCGTAACCAAATTTCTTTGTACCGGTACCTCACCCTTCGGCAACGAATCAAAATGCAGTGGTTTGGATAATACGTAAACAAGACACTAAAACACCACTAACCACAGAAGATGCTTGATAAACAAAAGCGAAACACATCTAATGGAAAATATTGTTTAGTGCAATATGTTTAAGACCGAAAAACCAATAGCAACTGAATATAAAAAAGAACTGATTTCTAGTTCCTTGCAGCAAGTTTTCATTGGACAACATGATCAGCAAATTTTAAATAGGTACCTTAGTTTTGTATGCCTCAACGAACATACGATCCTACATTTCATTCCATTTGTAGCATTTATCTCGTCTCACAGATTCTATGACTAATTCTATTTATTTACGTCTAACTGTAAAGGCTATCCTAAACCTTTTTACTAGACGAAACTGACACACCTATAGCGACTTGTCAAAAACTAGACGAACACAGTACGTGCCTCACTTGAAATAACCGTTATGAATTCAATTAATGAACTATTGAAGAGTTGTTCATCCAGTGTGTGCCAAATATATACTCTGAAGTGACTTAATGCACTGAACTAAATCAAAATAATGGACTTTTTGTTACTTGCGTGATGTATTTCATGAATGTTATATAAACATTTACAAACTGAGGGTTAGTACTCTAACAAAATCTTGATCCCAGAACTTTTCCTTGAAGATCGTTGCTGGTGGTAACTGTCACTGGTCTAAAAGGAATATAAGCATCCACTTCGTGAACGCAACGTAAATCGAGTATGGTGCGAACATTAACTACTTTCTCCCCGTTTTTCACTTTCATTAGATCAAAATTATCTGTTGTATAATATGGTTCCTTTCGGACAAATCCCAGCCATCTAGGAGTGCCGCAAGACGGCTTCTAATATGTGGTGACTGAGAGGGAATTTCTAATTTCAGTGTTCGTCTAGTAACTAAAAGGAACTCCAAGAGAAGCTTCTCTGCAATCTATTTTTGATTTATTTCTAAGACGGTGTAGTGTCGTCCAATAATATGCTACATCCAGTACATATTCTTAAAAATTGTTAAAGGCTTTATTACTGAAAAATTTCGTCCATTTTCTGCAGAAGTACTTAAATCCCAGTAATGTTATCTAAAATTAGAAATAATTCTCCCGTGCTCCAACCTACTCTGGTGTAACGAAATGCCTGGCATCAATGCATCAAAACGACGTCGGTAGGAGAAAGGTGCCGTCACATTGTCAACCGAGTACTGTGAAGCATGAAAACAAATTCAGAGTGCAAGAGTACTTACTCAGTATGCCAACACTGCAAAAATACACCTGCCACAGCTCCTGAAATGTTGAGACATCTTTCAGGACATTCACAATAGACGAGGTAACGCATGAAATCACAGTTGCTCAACTGTTGCACCCGAGCATGCCAACTCTTTTTCGTTTCTGGGCTAAAGTGCTGTCGAACGGAAAAACTGCTGGGCTGCACACATAAATATGAGTGTCTCTCAGAAGTGCTCAGTTATGCACAGACGTTTGCAGGCAGTACCCAAGGTACAGGTGATGTCAATCAACAGCATCAATGTCAGTCACTAAAAGACTGTTCGCAGATCACAAGGATGAGCATGAAACCTGCTCTGGACCTCAGCTCCAAAATTTACTGGCATCTATCTGAGCAGAAGTGTGTATGCAGACAGCTTGGCTCTGCACACCAGCAGGTCACATGCTTGGTGATATCCTATTGAGGATGTCCAGTTACCTGGTAGAACACATGTTCTTGACCGCCTCTCAGGTGGCTCTGATGTCATCGACATGCCAAGTTTCTGTGGTCCACTACGCCATCCAGGGTCCAATGGACTCCAATCCAACCGAGATCTCACTTCTGTACTTAACATCAATAAAGGACCAACGTTCATCCAGAGGTATCTTGTTAGCGGTCTACCGCTCATTTCAGCCACCACCACTCTCAACCCCATCCAGGAGAAGGAATAGGTGCTTTATTTCGGCCTTTGAAAAACGGCCAGTACCTCCGCCACCTTCCAGCCCCAACAATTCAGTTTAGCTTCAGTCTCTTAAAAAATTTAATTAACGGAAATCAATATAATATACAAAAAAGACTGATCATGAACGAACACATAATCCCAGTTCAGTCACATTAATTTAGCTATGGCTCATCGTAATGGAGTTCCCATAAGTGTGTTACATTACATTAATACTTGTTCCATAGTTTATGTATACTAGAATACGACATTTGGTAATGATGTGGAACGTGTCAATTCAACAAAAATTTTCTTTACACAACATAATTAATGTTTTTCAGTTACTACTTGATATCTAAAGATCCATCTTCTGAGTAGAAGGAGTTGTCATTTAGAAATTCTTTTCATTTGTTTTTAATTGCTGGTTGGCTATCTGTCAGATTTTATTGCTATCTGGTAAGTGAGCAAAGATTTTTGAGGCAGCGTAGTTCATCCCAATCTGTGCCAAAGTCAGATTTAAAACAAAACAGCGAAGATCATGATTTCTTCTAGTGTTGTAGCTATGCACTTTGCTATTATTTTTGAACTGGGTTGGGTTATTAATAACAAATTTCATAAGTGAATATATGTATCGTAAGATATTGAGAATATCCTGAGTTCCTTAAATAAATATCCGCAACGTGATCTTGGGTGGGCTCCAGCTATTATTCTGATTACACACTTTTGTGCAATGAATACTTTTTCTCTTGATGACGAATTACCTCAAAATATGATGCCATATGAAAGCAATGAATGAAAACGGGCGTAGTAGGCTAATTTACTGATATGTTTGTCAGCAAAATTTGCAATTAACCAAATAACATAAGTAGCAGAACCTGTTTCAGCAGATCAGCAATGTGTTTCTTCCAATTCAGTTCCTCACCAGTGTGCACATCCAGAAATTTCGAATATTCTGTCTTAGACGCAGACTTCTGTTCAAAGTCTATATTTCTCAATGGTGTTATGCCGTTTATTATACAGAGTGGTATGTACTGTTTTTTCTCAAAATTTAGTGAGAGTATTTTTTCAGAGAACCACTTAATAACTTTCTAAATCACATTATTTACAATTTCATCAGCTGGTTGTTGTTTGTTGAGCGTGATTAGTATATTTGGATCATCACCAAATTGAACTAGCTTTGCATCTTTATGAATACAGGGTTGAATGTAATTAAAATAACAATAAGGGACCCAAGACTGAGCCCTGTGGGACATCATTCTTAATATCTCCTCAGTTAGAGGAATCTGTTGATTTTTGCCGAATATCTGTACTATTAATTTCAATCTTCTGCATTCTTCCAGTTAAATATGAATAAACCATTCAAGCATTGTCCCACTGATCCACAATACTTATGCTTATCTAGGAGAATTTCATGATTCACATAGTCACATGGTTTTGAGAAATCACAAAGTATCCCTTTGGGTGACGTTTGTTTATTCAGAGCATTTAATATATGGACTGTGAAAGCATATATAGTTTTTCTGTTGAAAAGCCTCTCTGAACATCAAATCGACATTATTACTTCATTTTTATGAATATGTGATGTTACTACTGAATACATTACTCTTTCAAGAAATTTGGATAAAGCTGTCAGAATTGAGATTGGGCGTTAGTTATCAGCATCAGACCTATCGCCTTTTTTATGCAATAGTTCCACAATACTATATTTCTGTCTATCTGTATTTTTATATGTGGCTGAGAATCTTACTTATCTGTTGAGAACAAGTTTTTAGTACTACGTTGGAAATGCCATTAACTCCAAGCAAGCTTTTAGTTTTCAGTGACTTCATTACTTGCCTAATTTCAGTAGGAGAGGTGGATTTAATTTCAATTTCATCAGATTGCATCAGTATGCCCTGTTCCATATACTGACGTGCCTTTTCCAGTGAATTGCTGGAGCCTATTTTCTCAACAACACTTAAGAAATGGTTATTAAAAATGTTTTCAACTTCTGACTTTTTGTTAAGTAACTTTTCATTGAGTTTGACTGAAATAGTCTTCCTTTGCTCTCAGTTGCCCTGTCTTCCTTTTAACAATATACAATTTTCTTTTAATTTTATTATCAGAGATGCTAACGTCAGACATAATGCACATACTTCTGGACTTTTTAATGACTTTTCTTAATGCAGTGCAGTAGTTTTTATAATGTTTCACTGTTTCTGGATCACTACTCCTAACTATAAGATACATTTCCCTTTTCCATTTACCAGACATTTTTATCCTTTTAGGAAGCCATATCCTGTTAAATGGTTTCTTACTATTATATTTTCCTGTTTTCTTAAGGAAACTGTTTTAAAATATACTTTAAAAACTTCATGACATAGGTTAAATTTTAAATTAGCATCAGGTTCCCTATACAGCTCATTGCAGACTAACTGTTGCAATAATTGTTTAATCGTTAACTGAATGGACTATTCTGGAGGACTATTTTGCATTATTGTATTTACTACGAATACTGTGACTCGCTGCGCATCATGATGAGACAGATTAAATTTATCTTTGTCTAGAAAAATAATATCTATCAGTATGCTGCTTTCTTGTACCACCCAAGTAGGAAAATCGACAATGGACATCAAAGAACCAAGTAATATTTCAGGGTGAAGCCTTCCGTCGGACTTGTAACAATAACAACTGTACCTATAATAATTTTTTTCTTTATGAATTTAGATAAATTTTTCTTTCTGAATTTATGTAAAGTAATATAAGTAATGTTTTGAATTTCTTTTTCTTTTCGTGTCATGTTAAAGAAACTGTAAACAACTTTTGAAATGAATGTTATTATTTATGTTAGATTTCAAGCAATTTGATAACCAAAGGGAAATGTATTTAATGTTAAAACTATTGTAAGATGTGAAAATTGTAATTTAAACACTTGGTCCATACGTAGGTCATGCATTAGAATATGTGTAGTAGAAAACCTGTGGTGAATACCCTACCTGTAGGGGAGCGGGAAAAGGTGGATGCAGGCGAGCGCGGGAAAACGCACACTGGCGCGGTTCGGCACAACGGGCTCAATATAACAGTTGGAGTTGGGCATCGGTCAGAGGAACATGTACTGTACCGAGGAGGCTATCTAGGAAAAGTGGATTCCATTGAGCCTCGGATGGGCCGATTCCGACGACTACTTGGCATGGCTATATTCTCAGGCACAAAATTGGAAAGATTACGACGCTAAGAAGAAGGAAAGTGCCGATGCAGTGAGAGCCTTAGCCGTGCTTGTGTGTGTGCTGTGCTGCCCGCTATCTCGCTGCCCACCATACGCCGCACCGACGTGCACAGGTCAAACATTTATTTCATCTTTAGAAGTGTATATGTGTGGACCAGTGTCGAAACTGTTTTAACTGTTCAATAATAACGTGACTTTTACCAGAATTGCCTTAGCCGTTACTTATCCTTATCACTGACCTAGATAGGGTCCTTACCACATATTGGGCTCAAATGGCTCTGAGCACTATGGGACTTAACTGCTGTGGTCATGAGTCCCCTAGAACTTAGAACTACTTAAACCTAACTAACCTAAGGACATCACACACATCCATGCCCGAGGCAGGATTCGAACCTGCGACCGTAGCATGACCACATATTGTGCAACCCGAGTATCCCGAATTGAAAGTTTACAGTTAGTATTAAATTATCTGCAGACCAATCTATGTTATAAAGAAGTTTAAATGTAGGTATGTTAACGTAAATGTTAGTAAAGAACAACAGTTTGATTAAATTGAAAGATAAAGTTTGAATTGAGCTCGCAATGTTAGTTAATTAATTTGAGACAGAAAGAATGATAACTAATTAATTCAGAAATAAAAGAGTAGTTATCCACAGATCGATAATTTTGAGTGTTAATTTACCTTCAGGACTTACTAGTTCCAGTTTGATGACCATAACAGTGTCAGGCCCCCCCCCCCCCCTTCTCTTGCCCATTCTTGCACATTTTGAAGTGTACTGATCGGATTTGAACAGTAAAGTTAAGTTCTATATTAAACCTAAGTGTATCAGTGTTTTTTCCAATTTTAATAGTGACATTGTATGTGTACTTTCAAAATTGCTAATTCTAGGGTAATCTATGACCGATTTCAGTCTGACCAATATACAAATGAAGTTCGTAGTAATCATTGCTGTGTGGTGTTGTGTAAATTTAGCTCGTCCAAACTAATACAAAAGGAGAGAACTTAAGTTCAGTGGATTTTTCCTATGCCAAACTTTGTCTTATAACACAACAGTATTACGTGTTGTTACGCTTGTACATGCACACACTTGTACAAGGAAAAACTCACTTAATGCCTAATTAGGCTGGCGACCGTATTATTAATCATTGGTAGTATCTACTGTGTGTACTTCTTGTCCATGCGAACGCGTAATTGTACTTTACATTAGCTTGACGCATCACTGTAGTTACTGACTGAATATAGGTTCGATCTTGCTTCCATTAGGTACACGAGGTCAAATTATGTACTAAAATCCTTGTTCATAAGGTGAAGCCCGTGAACTTATTACAGTACAGGCTTTATAAAGTTAACGCACGTCCGACAGGGCGGTAGTGTTACAGACTCTTTCGAAAAATCTACATTGAAATCCGCACAAACAATAATTTGCTTAAAGAAGGCAACAGTGAATCCTAGTTTTTCAAAAATAGGTGAAAATATCCCAATGGAAACCTGCACACAGCTACAATTATAAAAGTACCATTGTTAAAGTTCACATGCACTTGCTTCTTCTATACGTTACTCTACACAATTTTTTTTAGTTTTTACATTTTTCACACTATGATAGATTTTAACATACATGCCAACTCCTCCTCTCTCCATAATGCCTCTACTTACATGTGCTGAAAGCTAATATCCACCTCCATTTACCTTTTCAATATCTGTGGCAATATGATGTTCAGCCTGGCATTCTGGCCTATTTATACGTTACTCTACACAAAATTTTTTAGTTTTTACATTTTTCACACTATGATAGATTTTAACATACGTGCCAACTCCTCCTCTCTCCATAATGCCTCTACTTACATGTGCTGAAAGCTAATATCCACCTACATTTACCTTTTCCATATCTGTGGCAATATGATGTTCAGCCTGGCATTCTGGCCTATTTAACCTTACCTTTCCTATAGAGATGCAGGCCATGTATTGTGAATACCATCAACAGACACCAAATGTATGCCTGACAAAGTAGCCGCCCAAAGCAGCTGATCTAGCGCCATATTGACACCCCTCTCCCTGACACACTTGTCTCCATCAGTAATGTTTCCTACTCCACCCACTATCACAAGATGATCCTGCTTTGTAAAACCCTTGCACAGTGATTCTACATCCTCTACCACTTGTGTAAACCATGCACTAGGCTTGAAAAAACCTGTGACCTTGAACCTGTCCCTTAATGTTTCCTGCAAGATCTGGTTCACACCTCATCTACAGCTACTGCCTAACAACAGAACTATCCTCCTACTTTCTACTTTTTTTGAAACACTTGGTTTCCTGGTGGAAGCCGGTTGAGTAAAAACAACACTTACATCTGCCTGAGCCTGTTCCTTAGTTAACTGATTTCTCAAAGCAAATCTGTTGACTGGCCCATTGATGAAACTGTCAGATACTGTTCCCTTTTCTGTGGCCTCTGCTCCTTGCTACCACTTCCCACCTGTCTTCAACCTTCTCCCCCTTAACCTCACATGTTCCACCCTAGTACCATCCAGTTCAGCCTTAAGGGCTCTAATCTTCCTTTTCTCTTAAGTTATTTTCCTATCCCTTGAAAATTCGGTGAAATACCATGGAAGAGACCACTTACTTCCCCAATTCTCATGTCACTACAGTCCTTCCAAAGTAACCATCGATCATAGCAGTTGCATAGAATAACAGAATTAACTATCCTGTGGGAGCTCAAACATTTCTCGCTCATGGTTGGTCACAATATTTTCACAAAATTTATCTAGATTATAACAATAATATTCTATTAACTACAGATCACGTAAATCACTAAGGTTATTGGGAACACTAATGAACGTGTATACTATTAATATAGTAACGTTCTGCACTTAAACTAACGTCAAAACTCAAAACTTGTGTGCCCGAAAAATTAGGCCTAAGATTGTATATCAGCGATATGGAGTTTACGCACGTTGAAAAGAAATACCAGATAGAACTTATAGCCTTCAGTGTCCTAAGTAGAAACGGCACTATTAAGGGGGGATAGGACGTCAAACGGGCCGACTTGGAGCAGGAGAGGCACCACAGGACATTTTAATTTCCACTGTCTATACTTTTACAAATAAATTCATAAAAGTTTGTCAGCATGACCAGGAAGGATTCGGGATTCACGCTCATAGCAGTGGAAGTTTAAAAACATAACAAAATAAATTTTTACATGTGAAATTTCATCAGTTTTTCGCTTACTATTGTCTGCATTTGTTGCTATATGTACATTTTTCTTCACAAGTAAGAGAGATTCTTTGTTGAACTTTGCACAGCATACAAACCATACTTACAGGTGTATGAAACTCTAGAATTTTCCAATTCTATTAAAAACTGTGGTAAAAATTGAGATAATTAACTACAAAATTTGATTTTTCCTAAACATAAAGTTTAAAACGTAACAACTCATTCATTTTTTCATAAATTAAATAGAATCTAGTGTTTCAGACACCTGTAAGTATGGTTTGTATGCTGTGCAAAATTCATCGAACACTCTCTCTTACTTATGAAGAAAAGTGTACCTATAGCAACAAATGCAGCCAACAGCAATGAAAAAATGATGAAATTTCACACAAACGACTTAAATTAGTATGTAAACCCACGTCTCAAATACCCAGAAACCGGCCCTTAGGTTTATTTTCCCGAGAAATGCTTTGAAACGAGTGAAAGCTTCAACAGATAATACGGAATATATTCTAATTGACTTCCTTACGGTGTAATATTAAGTTAATTGACTGTTGTTATAGAATTAACTACTTATTTTCACGAGCTCAGTATTCAATCATGTGCGATCTGCGCTAGGGCTGCCAACCTTCCCCAAAATATGGAATGCTTCACGATTTTGCATGGCATCATTGCACAGGGGTCATGGTAATCTTCTCTGCATTGTTCCAATTTTTAGTGTATGCAACGTGGAAGCGAGTACGTGTAATCATCTAGCAACAAACTGGGTTTGTGACAGATTTGTAAGTGGCTGCTGTGTCAATATATACAACGAAACGTTACTACAACCCCTCTCTGGCGGCAACGTATAACAAGTAGTGTGGAAGCCCATATATGATAGAAATGTATCAAGTTGGCAAGCAATAGACATAACGCTCCCTTTATTTTACCTCTGTTACTTTCAGGCTTTCATAGTTTTCCCGTCAACATTGATAAAAGTTTTCTCTGAATCTACTAATGCTGTAAACTTGGGTTTGCCATTATTTCATCTACCTTCTCAGCCAAGACACAGGGTTCGTACTGCCTCTCGTGGTCCTACACTTCTCCGGAACACAAACCTATCTTCCCCAAGGGCTTCTATCTTTTTTCCATTTGCATGTAAGGAATTCATTTTAGTACTTTGTACCCATGACTTATTAAACTGATAATTTGGTGAAATAAAAGAGGGGGTGGATGGGGGAGTCAGAAGCGGTTTGAAAATAAGGCTGTAATAGGGCGTGCTGTGCTCAGAAATGATTCTTAAGAAAAAATATCGATGCGTTACGCCGTTTCCGAGTTAATTACCATTGACGTTACCCAATCAGGCCGTTACACGCGCAAATTCAAGCGTCCCGCAGGGACGGTGTCACCAAACGCGTTCTTCGTTTGGTTTTCTAAAACCGAATAAAAGAGTAATACAAATATTGGACATGGGACGGATCGAAGGCTGAGCAGTCACGTGCGGTGTCATCTACGTTATGAGAACAGCTGACACTAACTATATCTGGCGGGCCACTTGAGACTGCGCTCGCAGCGCCTGAGTGGCTAACTTCAATGCTAATTAGCGCAGAAACGGCGCAATGTATAGAATTGATTTCTTGACAATTATTTCCCACAACAGCCTGCCCCGTAACACCGTTACAAGCTTTTCAAATTGTTTCTGACGACAGATTTGCTTCTGTTATTAAGTGCCTTTGTCTTTCCTACAACTGATCATTATCTGAAAGTCCTCCAGTATTCTTTCGCAGTCTTCCATAAAGTATTCTTTCCAGCAAACTGGATTCATGAGTTGTTGAGCTGATTGTACACTAGTTGTCGCACTTATCTCCTTGCTATGTTCGGAATTGTGTGCATGATTTTTCCCGAAAGTTTGATGCTACGCTGACAGCCCCATAGATTCTACACACCAGCTTGACTAATCGTTTGGTTGACATTACCCCCCCCCCCCCCACCCCTTGATTTTAGAAATTATGATGGGAAGTAATCTATCCCTACTGTCTTATTTGATATAAAACCTTCCAGAGCTCTTTCAAAGTCTGCCACTAATACTATATCCCCATGTCTTCCGTGTGGACTCAAATTTCTTCTTCTCTCACGTAGACTCGACCCATTGCCTAGAGGTAGCATCTTTGACTGATAATCAAAAGTCTTAGATTCCTGGTTCGAAATTCGTCACTGCTTAAATTTTGAATAAATTCATAAGCAATGGCGAACAAAGACTTCCGGCATAAGAAGTCACTTTCGTTCTACCAACAAACGTTTCAAAGAGGGTGGAGGAGCAGACAGAAGTTCGAGCTCTTTCTTGTCCTTGGGGTGGGAAACTGCGCTTAATAGGCGGAAGAATCAGCAGTAATCAACGGCATGAGGATGCAGAGGGCAGTGGAAACCACTGCACAAAGACACATAATGTGTATTCACAGGACATATGCCCTATAGTTAGTTGAATAGCCTCATGATGGTCTCTCAATAGGCCAAAGATTCTGCGCAAGTACCTCATTGGGACCTCCGAGGGGGAACTACCAAGGAGGAGGTGGACATGAGAAAAAGATTGAATAACGAATCGGGGCCTGGAATCTCAGACGTTTGAATAGGGTAGGAAAATCAGTAGAGAAATTGTAAAACAAAATACAGGCAAACATCAGTAATGGAAGCACTAAAGGAAAAACCTCTGACACTGCACATATATTCACAAGCATTTCCTATTTAGGCACAGCATCACAAAAAATTGCGAACTTATTTATAAACACCAATATTAAAATGTTTTTCTGCACAAGCAACAAACTGGGGCACCACTTACCGCACACAGTAAAAATAAACACTCCAACAACAGAATGATGAAGAGTATCTAAATTACAGTGTAACAGTTGCGCTTCATTTTCCTTAGGCAAAACAGGGAGAACTATCCGTACACGTTACAAATAACACGCTAATGCTTTTAGACTTAACCACTTTGGCAAATCTCCAATAGCTAATAACATGTATCTTAACAGACAAAGACTAAGTGTCGTTCACAACAGGTTAACCGTATTCCATAAAGAAAACAATGGTAGGAAACTTGATCTGCTACAGCAATTGGAAATAATATTACCCAAAGAAAAGCTTCTGAAAACTTGTTGAATGAACAGAGTTTAGCAGTCACAATTTTTTCAGTAATGTAAGAGTTTATTTTTTCCTGCAGAACACAAGTATTTAATAATGAAACCATTTCATAAAATATAGGCACGTTTACCACATCCACAAATATTTGTACTATTAAGGGCATCTATGTAAACAATAATGTAACACTTTGTAAATAATGTCTGTCGACATAAAAAGCAGACTAGCACTGGCAGAGAGGGTATCCCTGGCAAGGCGAAGTCTGCTAATATGAGTTATAGGTCTTAATTTCACGAAGAAATTTCTGGGACTATACATTTGGAGTACAGCATTGTATGGCGGTGGAACATGGATTGTACAAAAACCGAAACACAAGAGAATTGATGCCTTTGAGATATGGCGCTACAGAAAATTGTTGAAAATCGGGCGGACTGATAAGGTAAGGAATGAGTAGGTTCTCCGCATAATTGGCGGGGAAAGGATCGTGTGGGAAATTCTTAACAGAAGAAGGGACAGGTTGATAAGACATCTGCTAGGACATTAGGAAATAACTTCCATCGCACCCGAGAGGGTAAAAACCGTAGAGGAAAACAGAGATTGGAGTACATCCAGCAAAAAGTTGCTGCTCTGAGACGAAAAGGTTGGCACAGGAGAGAAATGCCTGGCGGACCGCATTAAACCAGTCAAAATACTGTTGACTCAAAAAACAAAAAATACTCAAAATGAATTGCTCATAGGATGCTAGGCGCTCGTCACACGAATCTTGAATGTATAGAACAGCTTAACTGTGTAGTAAGACTTATAAATTCCAGCTAAACTTGAGCACGTCACTCATTCACCATCTTCTTCCGCTAGCGTTTTCTTAGCCGCATTAAGGAGGACACACCTTATCCGATAAATACCCCCATATTATAACATCAACTTCCACTCAGATGGCACTACCAGCGCTTCACTTTATGGCAGGCAACGTTCCCCAGACATTTGGGAAACCCAAACCGCACCACTGGATCAGCATACGGTATAGCAAGAGCTTCACTCCAAGTTACTCGTTTACAGTCTTCCACTGCTCAGTGGCATCGCGATTTACATTAGCACTCTGAAACTCACTAGTGATTCTTCCGCCGATTTCATATGAATTTTTACAACCACCCTCTGCAATACTCGACAGGTGCTGTCCATCACAACATGATGTCTGTGTGTTCTTGGTTTAGCTGTGGTTCTTTCTTCGCCGTCCCACTTCACATCACATTATCATCAGTCGACGTGGACAGTTTTACAAGGATTGAAATATCCCTAACGGATTAGCTTGTCAGGTGATACCAAAAGACATAGCTCGCCTTCCGACTCATTTTGCTTTTACTTTTTCCTCTACTGGCAACGCTGGTGAGTCCTCCTCTCGTAGCATTTAGTGGACAATTCTGCATTACATAGGGGTCACCAAATACGTTCAGTCAGATAGTATACTTCAAATGATCAATGAAATAAGTGTTCAGAAAAATTATCTCTTAGGAATGAAATAAATTGGAAGTGCGGGGAAGCCCAAGGGAAAAAGCCTGCATAAAAAATGAAAAAAAAAGAACAAAGAAAGAAGTATGTGGTGACATGGTCAATACGGTAGACACAGATGATGCAGTAACAAAATTAAACGGAGCTGAGGAAGATTTACGATGAAATTAGGCGGAGGGGATAGATAAAACAACGGTCCAGAATTGCGTTTAAACTTAAGACTGAAAAATATCGATGATGTGATCCACTGATGACTTGCTATCCTCAGTGAAACTAGAGACAAATTGCAAGACCTGTTGAATGGAATGTTGTAAAGCGCACACACAATGGAGTTAGAGTAAACGGAAGACAGACGAAAGTAAAGAGAGTAGAGAACATGAGATTAGCAGTAAGCTTAATGTCAATATTTGGGCGATGAGGTAGATGAAGTAGAGGCTTTCTGTTATCTTGGAAAAAGAATGATGGACGAAACAAGAACTTCACAAACAAAGAACACTTACTTGGCTAAGAGAATTCTGTCAATTGGAGACGTAAAATCTGGAAATTAGTCCGTGATCATACTGTGGCACTTTATTTTACAGGTCCGTCTTGATCACACAAACTTGTACACTTCACTGTTATTGGTTTCGGCTACTGCCATTTTCAGATCATAAAATATTCTGATGTGGGAATCAGCGTCAACTTATACTTGCAAGCAGACAGTATATATCTGCATGTATAATTTGACTTTGATACCTACATCAGAATATCTTATGACATGAAGGTGGCACAATCCGAAACGAGTAATAATAAAGAATCAAAATTTGTGTAGTCAAGGCGGTATCAAACATTGGACTTAATTTGAGGAAGAAATTCCTGAGAATGTACTTTGTAGCATCGTATGGAAGTGAATCATGGAATGTGGGTAGACTGGAAAATAATAGTCACGGCATGTAATACGCGCTGCTACAAAATAATGTTGAAAATTAGGTGGATTAATAAGAACTGAAAAGGTGCTCCACAGAACCGGCGAGGAAGGAACATGCGGAAACCATTGACAAGAAGAAGACGTAGGATGTTAAGATACACATTAAAAAAATATGTAATGACTTCAAAGGTGCAGGAGGGAGCTGAGGATGATAAAAACTTCAAGGCTAGAAAGGGACTGAGCTACTTATAACAAGTAGCTGAGGCAGTTGGGTGCAAGTGTCAGTTTTAGATAAAGAGTTTGTGGCAAAAGATGGCAGTCATAAGACTGATGGCAAATAAGAAGTTATTTTAAACATGAAACACCAATGTTTAATAAAAGCATAGAATGTTGGCATGCAATACTTAACTGAAACTCAGAATACTGACACATTTACTTCATCACTTACTGCTAAACCAATTACCTTTCACACGGCAATCAGTTTTTTAACATTACAAATTATTTAAATTTCAGATACTATATCTATACAGGGCGATTTTTTTCCACCGTGTGCAAACTCTAGGGCTTGATCGATGAGAGGATAGGGAACAAAAATGGTCTAATGAACTTATGTCGGGAAATGCACGGTTTCCATGGTAGAGATCATTTATTCGATCATACTTTTTTTTCAGAGAATTGTGTCTAATGCGCGCTGTACCATGCTGCCACAGTTACAATTTGGATGGTTTCCTCCTAGAGGGTGGAACTGTTTCTCATGCGTCATGCACTGGCCCCCACTCCTGCCATAATAATTGGTAATGTTGTGTCCGATTCCCTTCTTTAGCTAACTTACCTTGTAGTGGATGTGATACAGCGTTTTACACAATAGTTCCGTATCCGAATCAAGATCTTGCCGACATACTGTTTACTTACGGAAAGGCAAATGGCAACAGACGGCGCACTGCAATGTTGTATCAGGAGACCTATCCCCGCCGACCACAACCACAGCATTCAATGTTTGCAACATTGTCTCGCCGTTTGTCTGACAGAGGGTCATTTCAGGAGGCAGGAAATCATGAAGGAAGTATCAGAAATGTTGTGACAACAGATTTGGAGGAAAATCTGATTAACAGTGTGGACGGCAACTGGCATCTCAGTACCAGACAGCTGGCCCGCCAGTACAGGGTAAGACAGAAGATCGTGTGGAACGTTCTCCATGTCAGTTGTTACTACCCTTATCACTTACAACGTGCGCAGGGCTCACTAGCAACAGACTTTCCACATCAGGAGCAGTTCTGTCACTGGTTTTTCACCTGGCAACCAGGATTCTGATGTTTTTACCATCCTTCCTGTTCATGATCCACTTTCACGCGGAGTATGCAAAGCCTTCATGGTATGGTGACAGTGAATCATCGTCATCGGTGCTGTCGGAATGTGTGAGCGGGGATAATTGGTGGCCATATTTTTGGACCAGTCTCTTTTCCACGTCGCCTAACAGGCCGGAAGTACCGGCGTTTCTTCCGGGTGACTTTGCCTCCACTGCTGGAAGAAGTTCCATTATTGATTCAAAGGGTTATGTGGCTGCTACATGACGGTGCTCCAGCGCACTTCAACGTTAACGTCCGAACGCATTTCAATCGTGTCTCACCTGGTCGATGTATCGGACGAGGGGATCCTGTTGCATGGCTTGCTCTTTCACGGATCTCAATCGGTGCGATTTCTGGTTATGGGACCAAGTCAAAAGTATAATGTGTGCAGAGACCATTACAGACGTGGAAACACTTGAGCAGTGTATTAAGCTGCCTTTGACACTGTTTGGATGCAACCTGGCGAATGCGAACGTGTGAGGCAGAACACGCTATGGCGCGTACATGCTTGCGTTGAAGCACAGGGAAACCACTTTCAACGCATACTGTAATTGTGGCTGCATGCTTGAGCACGTATTGGACCGCAGTCTCTGTAGCAATGTATGATTGAATAAATGGTCTCTGGCACGGAAACGACGCATTTCCGGACATAAATTCATTAAACCTCTACTGCTCCGTATCCTCTGAAAGATCAATCCGTATAGTTTGTACACGATGGAAAAAAAAATCATCCTGTATATGTCGACTCTCTCCATCTCTTTCTCGTCTTTTATTTCATTCCCCTTTCGAAATCTACTGTGTAGAAATGATGCAACCACTTTTAAAATCGTTATAAGGGAGCGCCCATTATCGCTCCATTGGGAAAACCCGTCTGCAAAAGCCAAAAAACATTACGTAGTGACCGAAAAGCAATATTTCAGTAAATTACTTTTCTTTCCTTCTTGGGCTTCAATTTCCTTTCAACACTTGTTGGATACGGTTCCAAGAAGCAAAAAAGAAAGACCTCTGTTAAACAAGCTCGCGGCGTATCTCACCAGGTTACAAATTGCTGCTACCGGCGTTTTTGTTTTTCTCGTAGAACGTGCTGTTACAGGTGATCGACTCGCCTCTCCTCTAATGTCGTAAAAGTTAGTTACTCCACCGCTTGGTCTGCCCATTTCACGTTATTGCGTTTCTGCAGAAAAGACGTCAATATTTCAGGACTTCTGAACTGACTCTTGTATGTGGAAGGGTAACGATAGATGTCGATCAACAACAAGTACGCATATAGTAAGCTGGCTTCTTCAGAAGATCATCGGTGACCAATAAAAATTGAATTGCCTGACAATCAGAAACATTAAATCTGAATACAGGTATGTACTGGCGATCAACCAAATTGGTCAAATGATTTACCGTGACATTTTTTCCCGACGAATACTGGGAATGTCGCTAATTTCCCACGAAGACCACTCGCTGTAGATTAGTGCATTACTTCGGGCAGCATCTGGGTATTTACTGAACATCTAGAACTGTGGAGTATACAACAACTAAGTTTCATACTCCGTCACTTTGAAGAAATTAGACGCACATATTTTAAGGCATTTTCTTAATATTTCAGGATAACTGCTCTATCGTGATTGTCAGAACTATCAAACATAAAACGTCCATTAAGAGAAATGCTGTTTACCTGTCCACAACGTGAATTCTGGTATTCGCAAGTATAAGCTGGTGTTCAAAAGTTCCAGAAATTTGAATTATGCCCACAAGTTACAGCTAGCTGAGTGGTTTGGTTGGTTGGTGTACGTAAGCATTTTCCACTGTCGTCTCCCTGTGAATTTGCGGTTTTGCGGTGGCTGCCCTTAAATGTTAGCGTATCTGTGTAGTTGGAAACTTGGGAAAACCACTGCAGGGTATTTTGAAGCACGTTTTAGGTGGTGGTGGTGGTGGTGGTGGTGGTTAGTGTTTAACGTCCCGTCGACAACGAGGTCATTAGAGACGGAGCGCAAGCTCGGGTTAGGGAAGGATTGGGAAGGAAATCGGCCGTGCCCTTTCAAAGGAACCATCCCGGCATTTGCCTGAAACGATTTAGGGAAATCACGGAAAACCTAAATCAGGATGGCTGGAGACGGGATTGAACCGTCGTCCTCCCGAATGCGAGTCCAGTGTGCTAACCACTGCGCCACCTCGCTCGGTACGTTTTAGGAGACAACGCTTTAGGTCAGACGTAGACCTACGACTGGTACACGCATTTCAAAAACGTGCGACCGTCGACTGATGATTACCGTTCGGTTCCGACTTCAACTGGGATCACACCGTTAAATGTTCAGCAACTGAAGGAGCTAGTCCTCAAAATCGTAGAACGATAATCTAAGGTCCATACAAAAACTTGGGAAAATATAATGATACACATGGAAGTATTCAGAAGAACTGAACCTGGGTAGGATTGCGGCGAAGTTCCTGCCACGACTGCTCCAAGACGACCAGTACCGAGTTCGTGCGGATTATTGCTAGCAACTTAAACAGTTGCTGCAAGACGATCCAAACCTCCCTTCAGTAGTTTCCACTGATGACTGGCAACTAACGTTAACAGCAGTGTCGGTCACGGAGTGTCAGACTTCACTCGTACAACGCGTGAGGCCTGCGGGCGGGCCAAGTCCCGGTCTGTCACCCAGAAAAGAGCGACATTTCATTAGGCATTCCCATGCGGCATTTTTCGGTGGGCAGAAGTCTTCGAGTTCGACAGAATCGTGCTGTTAGCGGCGTTTAGCCTTCGCTATTTGTTGGTGCTTTGAAGGACATTTGCGCACACACAGACTGCCTAGCGATCTATCGTCGCAATCCTTTGAAATGAATAGAAACTACAGTACAGATGGATGAGAATTCGCATTTCGCCTAACGAAAGTACTCCATATTTGCTATGAAACATTATAAAATCATGCAGAAAGAATTCAAAGTTTTAGTTAACAATGAAAAGGCAAAACATTATAACGATCGACAGACGGTAGTCGCTGTTCGGTAAATAAAAAAAGCACTTTGTGCTAAATTTGCAGAATTGGTGCATATGAAAAATTGGTGGTATGAACAGAAAAATTTCTGAAGTTGCACAGATTATTCCATTATCAGATGCAACTGTCTCCAATGAAACTGAACGAAGCGTATGCAGACTACATCTGTTACTGAAAAAGTACGTTGGTTAAGTCAAGGGATATGCCTGGAAAGATTTTTTGATCTAAAATGCTGCGCAGGAACGAAAATTAGAACATGCAGAATGTATAGCAGACTTCGCATTTTAAGTGGACTTGACCACACACTGCCTGCAGCAGTACGTTGCAAGGTAACTTATTACTCATTTGATGGAGATGCATTTAAAAAGAAAACCGTGTGGTAGAAGGGACACATTCTCGTGAAGACAGTCCATTTCCTAAAGCTCACTGGCTCTAAAGAAAACGCAAGGTTTGAAGAACTCATTGTGGTCTTCAAAAATATACCTGCCAAACTGATAATTGAAATTATGACAAAAAACATTACCAGACACGAAGCACTAACCATACCGAGAGATCAGAGTTGCTTGATCTGCTTGATATAGTGCTATCCCACAACTGCTTCTCTTTTAATGATACAATCTACCAACACAGAGAAGGCTTCGCTATGGGCAACAACATGTCAAGCCACCTAGTTAACATATTTACTGAGCATTTAGAAAATAAATCTGTTGAAGGTAAAAATAAACTTGCTTCAAACATTTTTTATTGCAGAAGACAAGTAAATGGCATTTTACTTCTATTTGATGGCACGAAAGAGCAACTTGATAAACTTCTTACATTATACATTTCACTCCACTGTACAGTTAACATCACAAGATGGAACAAATCAGTCCATAAATTTTTTAAACCTCCCAATAGTTAATGAACAGCAAGAACATAATTTCTACATTTACAGGAAACCCACCTACACTGATACCACAATACACAAATATCCACACCCTCCAAACACACACAAGAGGTCCGCATTTAGGTCTGTCTTGAACAGGAGACATACAGTACCTTTAAAACCCAAAGCATTAACACAATAAATTGGTACCATCAAAGCAACTGCAACAAATAGTGGGTATTCAGAAAAATCTGTTGACAAACTATCCAACAAAATGCAGGCCAACATGTGTAACAGAAGCACTACAGGAATAACACCTATCTTCATACTCATTCTTTGTTTAGGCCATCATCACAAAAAAATGCTAATTTATCTAGAAACAGCAACATTATATCCTTCCCCACAAACTACAAATTTGGACACCACTTAACTCAACAAACAAACACCCTAATAACAAAACACTGTGGAATACATATATTACAGTGGAACAGTTGTCCTGCATTTTACATACTCAAAACGGAAATTATTTCTCAAACACATTACAAAGAATGTACTGATGCTTCTAGACTTAACCTCGTTGAGAAATTCACAATAGCTAATCAATTCTATCTTAATGGAGACAGACTGAATGACATCCAATACAGCCTACCTGTACTCAACACAATAAACTATAGTAAACAACATGATCTCTTAGAACGATTAGAAATACTGTTACACACAGAAAATATGCTGAAAACATGTTGAATAAAGAAAGGGAATTTTGCAGCCACAGTTTTCTCACTAATTTCTACCTTCATTTCTTCAATTATTTAACAGTGCAGCCATTTGCTAACATACAGCCACATTTAATATATTCACAAATATTTGTTTTATAAGTTGTATCTATGTGTAACTGATAATATGAGAATCAAATGATTCAAATGGCTCTAAGCACTATGGGACTTAACATCGGGGGTCATCAGTCCCCTAGACTTAGAACTACTTAAACCTAACTAACCTAAGGACATCACACACATCCATACCCCAGCACGATTCAAACCTGTGACTGTAGTAGCAGCGCGGTTCCAGACTGAAGTGCCTATAACCGTTCGGCCACAGCGGCCGGTGATAATATAAGAGCTTTGTGTCTTTGAAACAATAGCATCTGTGAAGTTGTAGAGATGCAGCATCTTAACATCTGAAATTCTTTGACTTCTTTTTGACTTGTGTTAACAAATGTGTTATACAATGGAAACTGTGTATATTTACATAAGTATAAGGTCAGTGTAGGTACAGGCCCAAGAAACGCTTACATCGGCATCAGAGCTTTCTTATCAGGGGTGTCGCATTACAGCTAAAACAACTGCGCATGTCATATTTTTCTGACAACAGCATTAGCACATCCGTATCTCCAAAGCCACATTTCAGGAGTAGTCCTGCAGGCCAAAGTCCCGGAGTGCAGGGCCTCCCCCTCCCAAACCTCCTGCAAATTTTGCATGCAGTACCCTCAGCCCCCCTCCCGAGCACTCCCTTGCATCAGAGCAAGCGAGACTCATGTTCATGTCATATTTCGCTGCCATCTGCACCTCCCACCCACCCCAGCAACTCTGAAAATAGTGCCTCGCACCCCACGATACCACAGTTACGCTCTGCAGCGGTGTTTGCATTACTCCCTGCCAAAATTTCGTTTAAGCACATTGGTAACTTTCATTTCAAGTTATATATAATTTGCTGTGGAATACTGAAACGAGTAGATAGCACATTTCTCTATATAAAATAAAAAATAAAATTTGCATATGAAATATAATTAACGAACCATGAATTCTTATTAACTGAAAATGTTTTTATCATTAACACATCCCTACAAGTTCTGAAACGCAAATGAAGGCAAGCTCATTTTCACATCCTACTAGCTCCTGTCACCTGCAGATGGCTGCACTGAAAAAACTATACTTCTGTAAAAATAATTGAAAACCAACATCTGTTTGTAAAACATAAATAACTAATCAGCAGTTCAAGCAACTCATATTTGTTTAACATGAGTTTTACCTTAAATACCGTCCCACAAACCAATAAAACGTGAAATGCAGCAAATTCCTGTTACTCCAGTCGCCAGAATATGGCGGTACTGTAAAATCGCACCCATAGTTTAACTTTGTACCAAACGAATCGATTGCTCCAATAGCAACTAAAAACGCAACATTTCGCAAATTAATTGTTTTCGCCATATAAGAGGTTGCAAATATTTTAAACATCTGCAGAATGTGCCAGCAGCGCGAAAAATGCGAAGCTTACAAGGTTAGTCGAGGTTAGTGCACGGGAGAAACGCTATTTGATGCCACAATACTGCAAAAAAGTGTAGAATGTTAATGAAAGTATGACATAATATCCACATACAAGCATATTCGTCAAATTAATAATCAAAATTCTGAAATATGTAGAATCCACCATTTGAGATTCCATAGATTAGGCCAAAATTCGATGTCATAAAACTAACCGGATATCGACAATACCTGCAGAAAAATATGTGTTACCTAAGCATATGGACTGAAAGCAATTAATTAGACGCACCATCAAACAAAATATTTCCGAAAAAACGCAAAAAGAACGATGTTTACGTTGTCAGTGAAGTTTAATACAACCTCAAAGTGTATATTCCACTGTTAAAAAAACTTCTCAAGCACCTTATTAGGAGGGACAAAGGTAACACATCACGTTATTCACTAGAAACATTATGAACGAGACATTCGTTGTTAATTACTGCTATTATTAGAAATAACACAGACCTACCGAAAGCCTTGTAAGTTGCAACAGTTTGTAGTCTGAAGTCTCCCTGAAGGCTTTGCAGACTGTATTGGTCCGATTTTACTGCTCAGAATACTATAAAAACGCGTCAGACGTCAGAAAAGCTGTTCATGTCGTTAAATATGTAAAGTGAGTATTTGATCCGTGCAGTTGCATTTCCACAAACTATGGCTGGTGATAATAAAAACTTGTAACCAACTACACGACCACAAACACACACGTAACACAATCGTCTTATTAGGAAAGGAAGGAAAGAAGAAGGTGTTTTCTTGTCACCAAAAATATTACTTACTCAACACAAAGGCACGTTCACCATAGCTCGTAAACACAGGACCAAAGAGGATAACAGCAAGAGACATACATTTAGAAAGACAATGTCAGGGTCCATATCTCAGAAAAAAGCACATTCCATAATGTATTTTCAGATGCCTGACAAATTCCAAGTAGAACTTAACTATTTCCGCATCTAAATTGTCTGTTTAACTCATTAAAATAAATGTTGATCGTAATAAAGGCAAAACCGCTATAAGGATTCTATATCATGCGCCTTGCGTACGCAAAGAGCCACCGTAATAACGAATAAAGCCTGTCACAAGAATTTGAATGACCACCCTATATTGATATGAAGGCTAAACAAATGCCACAACACGTATTAAAGCACTGCTATTCTCTATAGCGTAGATATATATAGACATGGAAGTCATATTCTAAAACATGTTAGTGCATCATAACCGTAAATGACGTTATCGGTGCTATCAGCCCATGATGCTACCCCATCTGGAACATACAATTAGTATAGAGCCCTCAACTACATCGTTCATGTTAAGATTTCCAGTAGGCAAAGCTGAAACAAAATGTCTGTAAATATTAGGAGGTATGGTACCTCAATATTGTAGTATGACAGTATGACAGTGCCGGTTTCCAGAGACGAAGATATCGTCGTCGCAATCCGTGGAAAATAATGTGATTAAATCCTCTATAGCGGTGCGGAATTACCGATAACTGCCGAAGTGACGTAATTATATTTCACAGCAGAGCAGTGGAAATGTTATCAAGTGCATGCTTGAACATCTTTACACAGGGATCAAACACACGATCCATTCTGCAGTGGATTACAGCCAGGTAATACGTTGTATAGCCACGTGCCTGGTCACTTTATAAAACCTCTAACGTCGTTATCAATGCAGCTGCCCGCTCCTGGGCCTGAGATTTAATTTACATAGGTTGTCCTCTACAATAGGCGGTCACCCGGCTTCAACAATGAATCCTAACCGTCTTATGCTCTATAAATCTACGTGTCCCTGTATAATTTCTAGATGTAATCTTCAACTGAACATTACGCTCTATGCTGGAAATACTTACAGAACTACCGAAGTAAGCTGGTTCCGTTAACGTAGATTTATAGCGTAGGTTTCCCTCAGGTATAATACGTGCACTGTGTACAAATTAATGGTCTCATAGTATGTTCCACAAAAACGTCCGACGAATAATCACGTAAAGTGATAACTTAGCGGTAAACTCCGCGCTTTGTGTAACAGAGTACCAAAAAAGCAAGGGGCCGACTGTACTGCTGACGGTTCTATGGAGAACAACGCTTCCCATGTTTCAATAGAGCATTTCTTTCGGAGTCCGAGTAGCTTGTTATACCCGTCTACAATAGAATATACTCTGGAGAATATAATATGGTCTACCTCAACGCCAGTAGACAAACAGTAGAGAGCTTCCAACTCAATGCAAGCAGAACAGACTAAGTCGCAGCATACAGGTGTAGGAGATACGTTTCCGGATTGGGTGCTCGAAAATAATGAGTGGAACCTGCTGTAATTGATTGATGGTGACTTATCGTCTGTCGTCCACTTCTCAAGTGCTATGAACGATTTGACTGCACGAGGGAGGTGGAGCTGCAATAGTGTTAGTGAACAAGGAAAAACCGATTAAAATTAACTAATAATCTATCACTACTATTTTTGGTTCGATCCGTCATTGTGCAGTGATCAGACCACTAATAAAAGGTCATTTGAAACTTCTCTATAATCACAAGTTCCCTTAATGTTACTACTTTTCAAAATTCGTCGTTTGGTGCGAAACACGCAGTCAGTGGCACATTCACAACTGCATTTGTAAGCTGTGTGTGACGGAGGATACATCGCGCAATGGTATAAATTCCTACCGTTGTTCAAATAGGAAATAGTGCGTGGAACAACTACCGTTGATAAACCTGATTTCCCTGTACCACCTTTCCTGAACGTGATCAGGAGCACGAGGTGAAAGTTTCGGCAAAATGTTGGTGCCTTTTCGGATAACTCTGTCACATTATTGAATAATGTTATTCCAGTACGTCGTCTCATAATAATTTCGAAGGTATATCATTCTAAACTTGCGTCTTTAGTATCGTTAGTATTTCAGATTTCAGTAATGGATCTAAAGTGGGTAGTGATATCGACATTATTCAGCCTCTGCTAGTGATTTAACGAATCGAAAATTTCCGTAATACATTCTTTCTCTCAGTGTCGATGATCGTAATAATAACTAACTCTTTGACAAATGTTAAAGACTACCAACTGTAAAACTTCACATATCTGTCATGTTACTTCAGACGACTTCGCTATGGGTATTGTGGAAATAGACTGCAGGTCGTTACTGCTGACAGGTGTGAAACATTCGTTTCAACTTTTATTCTTGTCGTTGGCGACAAGAACCAAGTAAGGTCCGTGTCCCCGTTTGTGTATAATGATTATATATTGAACGCCTTTGCTATCTTAATTGAGAACAAACCCGCATTTTTAATTTATGTGTGAATTCAGAAGTGTTCATGTGTTTATAAAGATGGAAACGTACAGCCACTGAATAACGTACAGATTTATTGTTATCAGTGCCTTTGATGTCAGCAATGGATCCTTGACCCGTGATCTGATAATGTATTGCATTTATTGCAACTTGCTAATGCGCTATGGCGCCTGTGCATTGTTTTCATGTGAAATTCATTACTCGTTTATTTGTATCGACGAGCGAACTCACAATCTGTTATAATTAGCAAATAAAACCGTTTTATCAGCTATACCTGATAGCATTATAAATTATTTCAAATGGTTCTGTTATCTACGTGCTGCAGTAACAGTGAACCGAATGTTGGTGGTTGGGAGTAGAGGGCTGGGATGTTATTAACTACATAAGTTGAGCTGAAAATCACTCACTTAAGAATACACTTGCGACAGTAATCCAGCCTGTTACAGTGGAAGTTCCGTCGTGGGTACGGGACCACCATGTTGGGTGGCGACGTCAGGCACCAGCCCATCCCTCAGAATGGCCATCGACGGCTTCCTGTGACTGAGATCAGTGTAATAACTATGGCTCACTTAGAATGTTACCACCTTTCAAATACGAAAGACACACAAGATTTGAGTTATTATAAGATTAGGGACTTTATATGAAATGTATACCGAAGGAATTTTGAGTTTAAAATTTCATTGTCAGAGAATTAAGATAATCACATAACCTTCAAAAGGCTCTCTGATATCCACATATGCTTGTTTAAGACAAAAAATTTAAAACTGACTGTCAACGTTACCTTTACTCAATAAATTAACTTCAATCGTGTGATAATAAATACTCAAATTCAATTATTAATATCAAAACTTGACTCTTATTTTGACAGGTTTCACGTTAAAATACTCAAAGACATATGACTTTCAATTTCATTCAATTTATTCTCGTCGACGAGAACATCGCCACAATAACATATTACGCTACACATAACAGCTAATGAACCTCTGATCACCAGTCACAATTTTTATTTTTAGAGCTGTCTGGTTTGCTGCGGCCCGCCACCAATTCCTCTCCTGTGCCAACCTCTTCATCTCAGCGAAGCACTTGCAACCTACGTAATCAATTATTTGCTGTATGTATTGCAATTTATGTCTTCCTCTACAGTTTTTAATCTCTACAACTCCCTCTAGTACCATGGATGTAATCCCTAATGTCTTAACAGATGTCCTATCATCGTTCATTTCTTCTTGGCAGTGTTTTCCATATTCCTTTCCGCACCGGATCTCTGGAGACACTCCCTCATCCCTTACCTTATCAGTCCGACTACTTTTCAACTTTCTTCTGTTGCTCCAAATCTCAAATGCTTCGGTACCCTTCATGTTCCGGTTATCCCACAGTCCATGTTTCACTGCCATACAATGTGAAACGTCTCAAACGTCTCCTTAGAAAAATTAGTGAGTTACTGTGCTGATACACGTCTTACATTATTTGATTTTCAAACAGCTGAGCAGAACTGAACGTACTCAGACATTTCGCCCTTTACCTATTCTGTCAACACTAAACTGACACACAATATTTTTAGAGCAACACAATCTGACTTTCAAAAATCCCTACAAAAGAATGGCCCTGACTAACGATAACCTATACCTTTCATGAATCACTTACCTCACAAAAATATTCGTTACTCGAACTACTGCAATACAGCGAGCGCCAATACTGCCTGCTGAATAAAAGATTCTAACTACTGAAGGCACTAACTACTGACAGGCATAGTTAGCAAATGAAAGATTTTGATGGAGAACAAACGATGTATTTACCTTAATAGTGTTCAAAAGTCATTATATATATATATATATATATATATATATATATATATATATATATATATATATATCAGTTCATGATATCCAAAATTTACTGTCTCTGATGGACACACGTTCAGATCATCCGCTCTCTCCCCACATCCACTGCTGCTGGCGGCTCACCTGCAACTGCGCAACGCTACCCGCTGTTAACAGCCAACTGCCCAATACTACAATAGCAAATTCCAAGAATGCAAACCAGCCACAGACTGCACACAGCACAGCCAGTGATTTTCATACAGAGCGCTACGTGGCGTTACCAACATAAAAACCTAAACAGCCTACTTACAAATGCTGTTGTCCAAACATCCATTCTCAAAAATTCCTTCCTCAAATTAAGGCCTATGTTTGAAACCAATAGACTTCTCTTGGTCAGGAAAGCCCTATTTGGAAATGCTAGTCTGCTTTTGATGTCCTCCTCGCTCCGTCCGTCAAGGATTACTCTGTTACCTAGGTAGCAGAATTTCTTAACTTCATCTACTTCGCGACCATTGAACCTGATGTTAAGTTTCATCTGTACTCTGTACTCATTAGGCTGTTCATTCCATTCAGCAGATCCTGTAATTCTTCTTCACTTTCATTGACGATACCAATCTTATCAGTGAGTCTTATTATTGATATCAGTTCAACCTCGAATTGTAATACCACTTTTCAACCTTTCATTTATTTCCCTCACTGCTTCTTCGATGTATAGATTGATCAATAGGGTGCGAAAGTCTACTTCCCTGTCTTACACCCTTTTTATCCGAGCACTTCGTTCTTGGCATTTCGCTTGTATTATTCCCTCTTGGCTCTTATACAAGTTGTGTATTATCTGTCTCTCCCTATATTTCTCAGAATATCAAACATCTTGGACCAATTGGTCCTGTCGAACGCTTTTCCCGGGCCGATAAATCCTTTAGTCTTGATTCCCTTATAGCCGTAGTGTCAAAGCTGCAGTGTCTGGTGCCTTTACCTTACCTGAAGCCAAACTGATCGGCATCTAACACATCCTCAATTTTCTTTCCCATTATTCTATATACTATTCTTGTCGGTAGCTTGGATGCACAGCTTTTGAGCTGTTGTGCGATAAATCTCGCACGTTTCAGCTCTTGCAGACTATATAATTGTGTGGATGATATTTTTCCGAAAGTCAGATGGTATACGCTGGACTCATACATTCTTCACATCACCATGAGTAGTCGTTTTGTTGTCAAAGTAAGATGGTATACGCCGGACTCATACATTCTTCACACCACCATGAGTAGTCGTTTTGTTGCCACTTACCCCAATGATTTCAGAAATTCTAACTGAATATTATCTATTTCTTCTGCCTATTTGATCTTAAATCTTCCAAAGCTCATTTATAGTCGCATTCTAGTGCTAGATCCCCTACCTCTTCTGTGTCGATTACACTCTTGTTCAGTCACATCAGACAATTCCCTTCATAGAGGTATTCTTTCCACCTACCCTCTCTCCTCTGCATTTAATATAGGATTTACCATTGCAATCTTATTGTTACGGCTATTTCTTTTAATTTCGCAGAGTTTTGTTTTGACTTTTCTATATGCTGAGTCAGTAGGTCGATGATCATTTATTTTTCGACGTCTTCATATCTTGCATACAACCACATCGCGCTACCTTCCGTGCACGTCCTCTCTATTCCATTCCTAAGCGACTTGTTTTTCTATATTCCTAAATTTTCCTGTACATTTTCGTTCTTCCTTCTTTCTTAGATCAAATAAAGTATTTCTTCTGTTCTCCAGAGTTTCTTCACAGTTACCTTCTCTGTACCTATCTTAATCTTTCCAAGTTCTGTTATTGCCCTTTTTAGAGATGGCCACTCCTCTTCAAGTGAACTGCTTACTGGCCCATGCCTTATCTCACTATCTATAGCCTAAGAGAACTTCAAGTGTACCTCTTCATTCTTTAGTACTTCTGCAAACAACTTTTTCGCGTATAGATTCGTTTTGACCAGTTTCTTTAACTTCAGCCTTCTTCTGGTCACTACTAAGTCGTCAACTGAAGCTATACCTGCTCCAAGCTATGCCTTATAATCCATTATCTGATTTCGGAATTCCTACTTGACCATGATGCCTTTTCCAAGTATACCTCCTTCTCTTGTGATTCTTGAAAAGATTATTCGCTATTACCAGCTGAAATTTATTGCAGAATTCATTCAGACTTTCTCTTCTCTCATTCCTGCTACAAAGCCCATATTCTGCAGTAAGCCTTTCTTCTGCTCCTTCCCCTTCAGTAACATGCCAGCCCCACAGATTTTCATTTCCCTTTACATACTGAACTACCCGTTCAATATCCTCATATACTTCCTCTATCTCTTCATCTTCCGCTTGTGACGTCGGCTTGTATACCTTAACGACAGTTGTCGGTGGTGGTTTGTTGTCGAGTATGACGAGAACAACCCTATCAATGAAATGGGTACAGTAACACACTCTCTGCCCTACCTTCCAGTTCATAACTAATCCTACTCCCGTTACACCAATTTCTGCTGCTGTTGATGTTACCCTATACTCATCTGACTGAAAACCTTTGTTCTCTTTCCATTTCAGTTCACTAACCTCCACTACATCTAGACTGATCATTTGCATTTCCCTTTTCACATCTTCTACACTATTAGCCATTAAAGTTGCCACACCACGAAGATGACGTATTACAGATTCGAAATTTAACCGATAGGTAGAAGATGCTGCGATATGCAAATCATTAGCTTTTTAGAGCATTCACCCAAGTTTGGTGACGATGGCGACATCTACAACGTGCTGACATGAGGAAAGTTTCCAACCGATTTCTCATACACAAACAGCAGTTGAACGGCATTGCCTGTTGAAACGTTGTTGTGATGCCTCATGTAAAGAGGAGAAATGCGTAGAATCACGTTTCCGACTTTGATAAAGTTCGGATTTAAGCCTATAGCGTTTGCGGTTTATCGGATCGTGACATTGCTGCTCGCGTTGGTCGAGATCCAATGACTGCTAACAGAATATAGAATCGGTGGGTTCAGGAGGGTAATACGGAACGCCGTGCTGGATCCCAACGGCGTCGTGTTACTAGCAGTCTAGATGACAGGCATCTTATCCGCTTGGCTGTAACGGATCGTGCAGCCACGTCTCGATCCCTGAGTCAACAGATGGGGACGTTTGCAAGACAACAACCATCTGCACGAACAGTTCGACGGTGTTTGCAGCACCTTGGACTATCAGCTCGGAGACCGTGGCTACGGTTACCGTTGACGCTGCATCACAGACAGGAGGGCCTGCGATTGTGTACTCAAGGACGAACCTGGGTGCACGAATGGCAAAACGTCATTCTATCGGATGAATCCAGGTTCTGTTTACAGCATCCTGATTGTCGCATCCGTGTTTGGCGACATCGCGGTGAACGCACATTGGAAGCGTGTATTCGTCATCACCATACTGGCATATCACCCGGCGTCATGGTATGGGGTGCTATTGGTTACACGTCTCGGTCACCTCTTGTTCGGACTGACGGCACTTTGAACAGTGGACGTTACATTTCAGATGTGTTACGACCCGTGGCTCTACCCTTCATTCGATCCCTGCGAAACCCTACATTTCAGCAGGATAACGCATGACCGCGTGTTTCAGGTCCTGTACGGGTCTTTCTGGATACAGAAAATGTTCGACTGCTGCCCTGGCCAGCACATTCTCCAGATCTCTCACCAATTGAAAACGTCTGGTCAATGGGGACCGAGAAACTGGCTCGTCACAATACGCCAGTCACTACTCTTGATCAACTGTGGTATCGTGTTTAAAGCTGTATGGGCAGCTGTACCTGTACACGCCATCGAAGCTCTGTTTGACTCAATGCCCAGGCATATCAAGGCCGTTTTTACGGTCAAAAGTGTTTGTTCTGGGTACTGGTTTCTCAGGATATATGCACCAAATTTGCGTGAAAATGTAATCATATGTGAGTTCTAGTATAACATATTTGTCCAATCAATACCTGTTTATCATCTGTATTTCTTCTTGATATAGCAATTTTAATGGCCAGTAGTGTAGCTTCCCTATCACGTTTAAACGTCCAGACTCGTAGAACGTTACCCTTTCTTTGGTTATTGAATATTTTTCCCGTGGTTACCTATCCTTGGCAATCCCCTCCCGGAGATCCGAAAACGGGACTATTCCGGAATCTTTTGCCAAGGAGGAGAGGTCATCATGACACTTTTCAAGTACAGACCACATATCCTGTGGATACATGTTATGTGTTTTTAATGCAATAGTTTCCACTGCCTCCTGCATGCTCATGCCGTTGATACTTGCTAACTCTTCCACCTGTAGGGGCAGTTTCCCAACCCAAGAGCAAGGGAGGGCCCTGAACCTCTGTCCGCTCCTCCGCCCTCTTTGACAATGCCATTGGCACAATGAGGGTGTCTTCTTATGCCGGAAGTGTTCGGCCGCCATTGCTGATGATTTTTATTCAAAATTTAAGTAGTGGCAGAGTTCGAGCCCGATACCGACGACGTTTTGATTACTAACCAAAGACGCTGCAGCTACACTACGTGTGCACACAGTTACTGTACGAGACACAAATAATGTGTGCAGTGTACCACCTTAACACCAGTGCTAAGCGATATCTCCACTACATGCCAAAACATTAACGTAAACTATTTGTCTCTCACGTACCAGAGCTTAAATAGCTTAGCACTCCTTAAAATAGACACATTCTGAGGCAGGCCAGCTTAACAGCTCTAGATCTGCTTAGATAACACTTACGCTACATAAATAATCAGTACATAACTATAAGGGAGTATGCTATACCATCTAAGTGAGAATTAGTAGACAACCCTATCTGGCACAAGAAAATTTCTTATACGCGTAGTTACACTCTTAGTTTGATGAAGCACAACAGGCCAATCAATAACAAGTTTCCGTTAACTTGTGGATGATACTGTAGCAGTTCGTTCTATGGATGCTATATGTTTCACTGAATTATGTTACTTGACAGTTTTGGACGCCACTGTATTTCCAGTGGGGAAATGCTACATTATATATGCTAAAATTAGATTAGCTTTCTAAAACAGCACTTAACAAATTAAAAGGGTGCTTAAACACAACGTCTGTAAAATATGTTTTAACACGTAAAATACTGTCAGAAATATCAGTTTATTACCGAAAATGTTACATCAGTGTTTTCGACTCGTATACTAGACTCCTAATGGAGAAATCTCGTTAAATTTCCATTTAAATCACTTAATAAAGCATACGTAACAGAAATAAAGGTAAATGTTTTCCTATTCCTTACGCGACGTCTGGTAGCTAAAAAACAAAATTGCCTGTATAAAACTTTTCAACTTCAGTCATGATTTTATTCCAATATTTGCTCGTTTTGGCAGCAGGCCGCCATCATGAGGTACCTGTACCTCGTTTGTTATGTTTACGTATTCCTGTGCAATGCGAAACAATGTTTTAAATTTTATTCTGCATGTTGGAGTGATGTTATGTTCCGAAATGGAGTTGCGTCTGTCCAGGAATATTAATTTATGTTACTGTGCACCAGCGCTGTATTACTTAATTAATCTCAAAGATACATCGACTCACATGTGATGGCAATATATGTTTATCTGGTACTCAGAACCCATATAACATCTCCAAGGGTAACTGGTTACACAGTCTACAAAAACAATTCCATAAAATTTCTACGTTCCACAGAAATTCTGAAGAGCGAAAAGGTCGTCACTCCGTATTTATTACCGCTTGGCCCTGAACCGTTGAGATAATTCCTTTAATTAGCAGGTATGACATCCCACAACATCGACAGAGCAAGAATGATTGACATAACGAAAACAAACACTGTATATTCTTTCTTTATCGTGTATCAGTGATAGCCTCAACGATAGGAACGGAACGAGAAAGTTACGTAACAAGATCTAAGTCTAATAATCGTACATAACACGCGAACCACTGTACAGTACGTGTGAGAAGGTACTCTGTACCACTAATAGTCATTTCCTTTACTGTTTCACTGTAGATAGTGTCGCAAGTTCCATGCGGCTTTTCGCGGATGATGCTGTAGTACGTATACAGCGAAGTTTCAGCATTATAAAATTGTAGCGAAATGCAGGAAGTTCTGCAGCGGATAGGCACTTGGTGTAGGGAGTGCAACTGACCCTTAACATAGACAAATGTAATGTACAGTATTGCGAATGCATAGAAAGAAGGATCCATTATTGTATGATTATATGATAGCGGAACAAACACTGGTAGCAGTTACTTCAGTAAAATATCTGGGAGTAAGCGTGCGGAACGATTTGAAGTGGAATGATCATATAAAATTAATTGTTGGTAAGGCGGGTACCAGGTTGAGATTCATTGGGAGAGTCCTTAGAAAATGTAGTCCATCAACAAAGGAGGTGGCTTACAAAACACTCGTTTGACTTATACTTGAGTATTGCTCATCAGTGTGGAATCCGTACCAGATCTGGTTGACGGAGGAGATAGAGAAGATCCAGAGAAGAGCGGCGCGTTTCGTCACAGGGTTATTTGGTTACCGTGATAGCGTTACGGAGATGTTTAGCAAACTCAAGTGGCAGACTCTGCCAGGTTTCGAGAGGGTGCGTTTCTGGATGAGGTATCGAATATATTGCTTCCCTCTACTTATACCTCCCGAGGAGATCACGAATGTAAAATTAGAGAGATTCGAGCGCGCACGGAGGCTTTCAGACAGTCCTTCTCGCGAACCATACGCGACTGGAACATAAAAGGGAGGTAATGACAGTGGCACGTAAAGTATCCTCCGCCACACACCGTTGGATGGGTTGCGGAGTATAAATGTAGATGTAGATGAACAGAGAAATTGGAATACAAACGTCTCCAAGGCTCCGTATGAGCCTTAATTCCACGTATCTTATCTCCGTGGTCCCTAAGCGAAAAGTATGTTGATGGTAGCAGAGTTGATCTGTAGTCAGCTTCAGATGCCACTTATCTAAATTTTCTCAATAGTTTTCCTCAGAAAGAACGTCACCTTCCGTCCAGAGATTCACATTCCAGTTCCCGAAGCATCTCCATCTGTATCACGTGGGTGTTGTTCGTGTGTACCAGTAACAAATCTAACGGCCCACCTCTGAATTGCTTCAATGTCTTCCTGTAGTATGATATCGTACGGATCCTCAACACGACGTTAATGAGGCTGACATGACTGAAATGCCAAACATATTACTACACTGATGGAATAAATCGCAACACCAAAACATAATTAGTGTAGAATAATGAAATTTCGGGAATGCATTCGTTTAGGTAACATATTGTGGAATGGTGGTACATTAATAAGCGATACAACTGTCAAAATGTTGAGTTCGAGCATGCAAATGTGCCTATATTTTGTAGCACAGGTGTCGAACCGCAAACGAGCGAGGTGGCGCAGTGGTTAGCATACTGGACTCGCCATAAGAAGGACGATGGTTCAGAACCGTCTCCGGCCATCCTGATTTAGGTTTTCCGTGATTTCCCTAAATCGTTTCCGGCAAAAGCCGGGATGGTTCCTCCGAAGGGCACGGCCAGTTTCCTCCCCCGTCCTTCTCTAATCCGAGCTTGTGCTCCGTCTCTAATGACCTCCTCCTCCTCCTCGTCCTCCTCCTTCGTGAATCTCAGTTTCTGGGATGCAGCTCCAGACGGATGGCGCTTGGTCGGTCAACACAGGGGCGGTTAATGCTGTTTGTGGACAAAGCTGGAGTTATGTAAGTCTGCAGGCTTTCGTGGCCGTTGTCACTGAAGTTAAAATCTGGGTTTTCGGGCCGCGTCATGTTTCTTCTCAAATGATCGGCATTTCGACCCCTCTGCTGGGATCTTCCTCAGGATCTTCTGGTGTCTACTACTGCTAGAACACTGTCAAGGACGAGTGTTGCGTCCTCTTATAAAGGTGGAGTTTTCACCCGTTCGTGCTGGAGCAGTGATAGTATTGGTTAACATTCATATGGCTACCATTGGTGGGCCCTGGTCATAGGCTAATATTCCCGCTCTAATGAAAAAGAAGGGGCGTTGTTAGTAATCTCCTGTGGATACCTGGAGATGTCGTCCGATAATGTCCCATATGTGCTCGATTGGAATCAGATCTGGTGATCTAACAGGCCAGGGCAACATGTCGTCACTCTGTAGACGATGTCAGGTAACAACAGCGGTATGTGGGCAAGCGTTATCCTGTTGGAAAACACCCCCTGGAATGCTGTTCATGAATGGCAGCACAGGAGGTCGAATCATCAGACTGGCGTACAAATCTTCCGTCAGGGACCGTGGGCTAAGCTCAAGAGTGCCCCCGCTGTCCTACGATATCGCACCCCAGCACATAACGTCACGGTAGTGCTACGCTACATTGTGACGCTACATTCTCGTGAGCACCGCTACCAGCAAATTTTTGGAGTGCCTACATTCTTGCCCAATCATTCTGCGATATCGCAGAAGGAAAATCCAGCTTCTTCTCTCCCTGCTACATGATCTCTTTCAAACTGAGAGGTACTGATAATGGCCATTTTGTACCCTTCAAAGCATTCTTGACTAACACCAACCATGCAGGGTATAATAGCTAATAAACGCGAACGATCGTTACAACATGTATTAAAACAATCCTGATTTGCATCCTCATAGTGACGCGAAATCTGCGTAGTCATCATCTTTCAGATGTACGAACTTTCGTTTATGTCACACAACTCCTTCTTATTGGTGCTGTTTATTCCGTGGGAGTGTTTTATTAGATGCAACTCAAGCACAATGCGCGTACTTCAAAGGGGTTGGGGTTATGGTCCGTACAATAAATCATCATCGTGGATTTTACAAATTTTTCCTGCAGGGACACCTCTTTTGTCTTTTGATAAAATTGGGACTTCACATTCCGTCTTGTTTCTCGTCTTGTGGAGCCCCAGTCGAGATAAATTCCGTTCCCTGATGTCCATCAGTGGAGCCGGTCATGCCAACGAATTCCGATGCGTCCAGGCGACACCTAACCGGCGTGCCCACATTCCGCGTGGTAATGGCACCGCCCTACCGCGGAACGTTAAGCCCTGGGCAGCACGCCGCACAACGCGCTGTATCCCGCGAATGGCCGCCGCCGGCTGTTAACGGCTGTGTTATCATAGCCACGCTACGCAGCCACTGTTGCGCGGTGCGTGTACGCGGCGGCCGTTGTGCTCGTAACGCTCTAGCCGCGAGCCGTGTCCATACAAGTGGAACACTTCACGATGACGTTCCCAAAGGCCACGCAGCAACGGTATCTGAAACAAGAGCGGCTGTTACACACTGAATTCCACGTCGAAACGTTGGCAGGTAGTTCAGTGATCCAGATAATAGTCTGGTGCTCCTCTTGTACAGTGGTCGTCGTCATAGAAGGTAAAACGTTTTGGGTTGTTACGCAGCGTCATTTTGCTCTTCAAGGTTGCGCCTCACAACCAGTAATTGGAACGAAATTATGTAATTAACGACGTTCTATAGGCTACAGCTCCTCCGGTAAGTTTTAAACATGCTCAACATTTTATCTTATTCTTCTCCAAGACCGCTTTGCACATCATTGAACGATTTGTTGATACATCTTTCTTTACTTATAAAAGGTTTTTACATTCTGCTGGAATTATTCTGCTGCATCTAGTGCATAAACATAGAGAAATTCCTCTTCCACCCCTCTCTACAAATGCAGTATAATAATATTGTAGGTGTATTGTATTTGTGCCACTATCTGAAAGCTGGATTCTTTGACTATCGGCTATAACGACTATAACCCCTCGGTCCATTCGACTTCGTTCTTAGCGTTTTGGCTGTAGGTATATAGGGAATGATTTCATTACAGATATCATCTATGTTATAGTATTATCTTCTTTTCTTTTCTTTTTTTTATTTTATTGGGTCCTCAGTCTTCTGACTGGTTTGATGCGGCATGCCACGAATTCCTTCCCTTTGCCAACCTCTTCATTTCAGAGTAGCACTTCCAACGTACACACTCAATTATTTACTTAATTCAATCTCTGTTTTCCTCAGCTGTTCTTACCATCCACAGCTCCCTCTAGTACAATAAAATTTAGTGCCGGATGTCTTAACAAGCTTCCTACCATCTTGTCCCTTCTTCCTGTCAGTGTTTTCCACATATTTCTTTCCTCGCCGATTTTTCGGAGAACCTCCTCTTCCCTTACCTTATTAGTCCACCTAATTTTCAACGTGCTTCTTTTTCGATATTTTGCAAGCAGCCATTTCTTTTAGCTTCGCTGCACTTCCTTTTTATATCATTCCTAAGTGACTTGTATGCTGGTAGCCTTAAAATTCCATGTAAATTTTTGTACTTCCTCCTTTCATACATCTTCCTTTCATCGATCAACTGAAGTATTTTTCTGTTGACCAAGGTTTCTTGGCAGGTACCCTCTTTGTACCTATGTTTACCTATCCAGCTTCTGTGATTGCCCTCTTTAGAGGTGTCCATTCCCCTTCAACTGAACTGCCTACTGATCGATTTCTTATCGCAGTATCTACAGCCTCAGAACTTCAAGCGTATCTCTTCATTCCTTAGAACTTCCGAATCCCAGTTCTTTACGCACTCGTTCTTCCTGACTAACTTCTTAAACTTCAGCCTACTTTTCATCACTACTAAATTGTGATCTCAGTCTGCATTTGCTCCTGCGTACACCTTACAATCCAGTATTTAATTTCTGAATCTTTGCCTGACCATCAGGTAAACTAACTGAAATCTTCACATATGTCCATGCCTTTTCCGAGCAGACATCCTCCTTTTGTGATTCTTGAACAGAGTATTAGCTGTTACTGGCTAAAATTTATAGCAGAGCTCAATTAGGCTTTTTTCTCCCTCATTCCTTGTTACATGCCCACATTCTTCCGGAAAGCATTCTTCTACTCCGTACCCTACAACAGCACACCAGTCCCCCATGTCTATTAGATTTCATCTCCCTTTACGTACTGAATTACCCGTTCAATAACGTCATATACTTTCTCTATCTCTTTATCTTCTGCTTGCGACATCGTCATGTATACCTGAACTACTGTTGTCGGCGTCAGTTTCCTGTTAATTTGATGAGATTGACCCTATCACTGAACTGTTCGCGGTAACTAACCCCCTGTGTTGATATTACCCTTTACTCATCTGACTTTAAATGCCTGTCTTCTTTCAGTTTTACTTCACTGGCCGTCACTATATCTAGATTGAGATCGAGCATTTACGTTTTCCGATTTTCTCATTTCCGTACCATGTTCCATCTTCTGATATTTCACGGCTCCAATCGTAGAACGTTATCCCTTCGTTAGTTATTCAACCTTTTTCTCATGGTTACCTCCCACTTGGCAGTCCCCTTCTGGAGATACGAATGGGAGACCATTTTGGAACCTTTTGCCAGTTACAAGCGACATGTCCTGTGGACCCACAGTACTTATCTTTAGTGCAGTGGTTTCCATTACTTTTGCATCCTCATTCCATTGATCACTGCTGATTCTTTCGCCTTTAGGGACTGTGGACTGTTTCCCACCCCAAGAAAAAGAGGGTGCTCTGAACCTCTGCCGGTCTTCCGCCCTGATAGACAAGGCCGTCGGGCGAAATGAGGATGACTTCTTATCCCGGAAGCTTACTGCCGCTATTGCTGATGATTTTTATTCAAATTTAAGCTGTGTCGTCGTTCGAACCCGGACCAAAAAAAAAAAAAATGGTGCAAATGGCTCTGAGCACTATGGGACTCAACTGCTGTGGTCATAAGTCCCCTAGAACTTATAACTACTTCAACCTAACTAACCTAAGGACAGCACACAACACCCAGCCATCACGAGGCAGAGAAAATCCCTGACCCCGCCGGGAATCGAACCCTGGAACCCGGGCGTGGGAAGCGAGAACGCTACCGCACGACCACGAGATGCGGGCAACCCGGACCCGAGGACGTTTTGATTGCTATTCCAAGTCGCTACTACCCCTAGACAATGGGTTTGTTACAAATAGAGAAACCAATTGTGACCAGTGCTGAAATAGAGGTCATAACTTCAATTGAGAGAATATCAGTTAGTAAGGCATTGCATTTTGAATTTGAATACATCATGAACTTCGCACCAGATGAACACTGAATGCCTGGCTGTGAATGAAACCCGGAACATTTGCCGTTCGCACTAAAATCTTCTACAAACTGAGCTACGCATGTACATGCCGCAAGGTATATAGGAGAATTTCTGTGAACTTAGGAAGCTAGACGAGAGGTACAGCTGCAAGTAAAATTGCGAGGGCTTCTCGTGAGTCGTGTCTTCATAGCTCAGTCGGTACAGTGTTTACCCTTAAAAGCAGACGTTCGGGATTTGAGTCGTTGTTTGATATATACTTTTAATCTGTCAGGAAGCTTCAAATCAGCGCACACTCCGGGGCAGAGTGAAAATTCCTTCTGAGTTGATCATTTTTGCATTATTACACAAAATTTTCGAACTGTATGCTATTGCGAGGAATATTGCTTTACATAGATTATCACGGCTTCAGCAATGTACTTCGAAAATCTATAGACCACGTATTTGGCTCAGTGATTCTTAACTAGGTCACAGGTCTGGATTTCACTCCCTGCTCAGGCCTGGGACAATTATTTGTGGCTTATCATTTCTTTCACGACTGGCAGTATTTATTATCGTGAAAAATACAGAGTTGTGTTGTGGTTCGGATTCCATATTAAATTGTGTGTCACCCTTTACTTTCTGTGCATGTCACTTCAATGGTCGGAGCAAGGCAAAGTCACGCCACCTCCAGAAGAATCGTTGCTTGTAAACTATTCTGACGTTCAAACCCAATTTAGAGTTGATTAAAACTCCACTTATTAGATGGCATACACAATATGATTTTCTGTTGAAGAATGTATCCTTTTATAGCTCTTATATATGAATTACACTCATTACACGTACACACTGGTGCAATTGAGAAATAGTAAAGGTCTTTTTCCTTGTGGTAATATGTTATTGATTTTCGATGTGTAGAATGTTAAATTTTTAAAATCCACAGGATAATATAAACAGTAAGTTTGGAAAGTAACATCTAAAAACAAAATTTTTTGTTGTAAATATAAAAAGTTCATGAGTTCAAATACATGGGGACATTTCCAGAGGAAACCAACGAAAATGATGTGTTCCATTAAGTGCGACTAAGAAAACAAACTACACAGCTAAACTGTACCTTGTGAATTAGTAACATGAGATAAAGGATAAAATATCTATAACGTCGAAACATTTGTGGAGAGTACTGTCACATATCGATTAGTAGTACCGCTTCTCGCCGGCCGGGGTGGCCTTGCGGTTCTAGGCGCTTCAGTCTGGAACCGCGTGACCGCTACGGTCGCAGGTTCGAATCCTGCCTCGGGCATGGATGTGTGTGATGTCTTTAGGTTAGTTAGGTTTAAGTAGTTCTAAGTTCTAGGGGACTGATGACCACAGATGTTAAATCCCACAGTGCTCAGAGCCATTTGAACCAGTACCGCTTCTCAATTAAAAATCAAAACCAAGATCAAACAGTGTAGAAATTGATTTTTTGGATGCAATGCTGTGGAGAGCCATCAGGTGATAAAATTAGAGGATATGCCACAAATAACTTGAAATGACATGAGTAAAAAAAACTGCATGAAGAATAAGATAGCAGTAATAAAAGTTTCAATGGAAACAAGAAGCTTACAGGGGAGCAGGTGTCTAAATAAGAAGTTGTGCCAAAAAATTCACCTCATAAATAGAGAGATCGATTGTTGACATGGGAAATGTATTTTAATGTGTTATATTTGTTGGTGTATTTGAGCACTGTGTACTATGTGTAACTAGACTTACATACAGAAAATCAGTATTATTGATTTCTTCTATAGACACATGGTGCGTCTCTAGCTACTGCAGTGGCTCTTACATACAGAAATACAGAAACTATCGCCTTCCCACGTGGTCTAAATCCCTGACTCTGATAATAATGTTGCCGATTTCCTAACATTAGGGACTTAGTGACGAAAGACTATGGATTTCTGTTATACGGACAAGCTGAGTTCAGTAACTTCCAAAGCCCTGAATAAGAACGCCAATGGTTCTAAATACCGCTGGCTCACTTCACCGGCGATGTAACAAGTTGGCAGCACACAAGGCGACTGCGGCTTTCGGCTCCTCCAGTGGAAGATTCAAAATGAAGAAGTTGTCTTTTATTTGTACATTTCTCACAAAATAACTTCACTCGCAGAGGCGCAGATGGCGCGATAGGATAGCGGGCAACGTGGTGGGGGCTCAGCTGTTAACGACCACTGCGTGATAAGAGAGGTGCTGAAGCCTCTGCCGAAACGTAAAGAATGTATGTCGCATGGAAATTGTGTGCCCGTCACACGAGCTAGCCTGTTCTACATCATACTCCGCAAGCGACTTACTGTTGTGTGGTGGAGGGTAGTTCTGGTACCACCAACTGATCCCCCTGCTCTGTTGCACTTGCGAATGGTGCGTGGAAAGAATTATCGTCTGTGACCTTCTGTGTTGGCTCTAATTTCTCGAATTTTCTCGTCGTTGTCATTACGCGAGATGTATGTAGGAAAAGTAGTATGCTGTCCGGCTCTTCCCGGAAAATACTCTCTCGAAATTTCAAAAAAATGGTTCAAATGGCTCTGAGCACTATGGGACTTAATATCTGTGGTCATCAGTCCCCTAGAACTTAGAACTACGTAAACCTAACTAACCTAAGGACATCACACACATCCATGCCCGAGGCAGGATTCGAACCTGCAACCGTAGCAGTCATGCGGTTCCGGACTGAGCACCTAAAACCGCTAGACCACCGCGGCCGGCTCGAAATTTCAATAGTAAACCTCTCCATGATGCACAACGCCTCTCTAGAACAGGCGGTGATCTGTGGCACTATTAAATACATTACCGTGGAAGCCATCAATATTACGGAACACACTGTTTCCATACATTAAGGTGGTTAGGGATCCGAAGCACGCGACACGCACGCATGGTCTTTCCGACGCCACTACATCAACATTAACGATTTCAGCAGAGGCGACAAGAGTGATTATGTCATAAAAGTATTGCTATCATCAATCCGAAGGTTGGTTTGACTCTAGGCGTCTGTCAATGGAGTTTGTTGATCATCTCGGTAACACTGTCTCGCCTATTATACGATCCCGTGACGAATCCTGCCTCTCTTCGTTGGATCTTCTCCATGTCTTCTGTCGGTCCTACCTGGTAAGGATACCATTATGATGGACAATCCCAAGAATCGATAGAACAAGAGCCGAATGCGCCGCTTCCTTCGTGGTTGAGTTACATTTCTTTAGTATTCTTCCTATGAATCTGAGTCTGGCATCGGCTTTCCATACTAATTGTGTTAAATGGTCAATGCACTTAAGATTGCGCTGGATAGTTAGTCCTAGATATTTTACGGTAGATGCTGTTTCCTGCAATTTGACGTCAATAGTGTAACTGTACAGTAGTAGTTTTCTTGTCCTATGTGTGCGCAACGTGCTACAGTTATTTACGTTCAGGGTCAACTGCCAGACACTGTATCCTTCAATCATCTGCATGTCATTCTGAAAATCGATACTGTCTTCTGGCGTAGCTACTTTTCTTTTTGTAGACAATCGCATCATCTGTGAACAGCCTTACTTCACTCACGACGCGAATACGTCTCTGCGCTGATACCCCGTTATTTTGAGGGAGCAATACAGTACTAGTTCCAGCCCACAGTTCACAATGCTGTGGCACCATGCAGAATACATCCTCTATTAACTGTGTACAGAATCTTCCAAATCAAATGGTTCAAATGGCTCTGAGAACTATGGGACTTAAATTCTGAGATCATCAGTCCCCTAGAACTTAGAACTACTTAAACCTAACTATCCTAAGAACATCATACACATCCATGCCCGAGGCAGGATTCGAACGTGCGACCGTAGCGGTCGCGCGGTTCCTGACTATAGCGCCTAGAACCGCTAGGCCACTCCGGCCGGCTCTTTCAAATCAATCCTTAAATGCAATCAAGCATAGAAAATTCTTACACTGACGCAAAAAAATCACAACATCAAAAAGTAATGAACGTTGAGCAATGAAATATCGTGAACACATTTGTCTAGGTAATATATTTAAGTGGTTGACGTTGAAAGACCACAGTATAAAATAAATGCAAGGTAACCCATTCTAAATGTGAAATACTGGTAATTTAATACCTTGTGTAACCGCCACAATGTTGAATGCAACCATGCAAATGTGCATCCATTGTACTTTACCGGAAACGGATATCAGTTTAGTTCCAAGCTGTTGCACTTGGTCAGTCAGTACAGGGACGGTTAATGCTGTTTGTGGATAAGACTGGAGTTGTCACCCGCTGACGTCTCTTATGTTCCCGACTGGAGACAGATTTGGTGAGCGAGCAGGCCAAGGGACATGTCCACACTGTGTAGAGAATGTTGCGCTACGAAATCGGTAGGCGGGCTAGTGGTATTCTGCTGGAAAACACCCCCTGGAGTGCTCTTCGTGACTGACAGCACAAGAGGTCGAATTACCAGACTTATCTACAAATTTTCAGTTAGGATGCCTGGGGTATCCACACGAGCGCTCCTGCTATCATACGAAATCGCACCCTAGTCGACGACTCAAGGAACAGGCCCAGTGTGTCTCGCATGCAGGCTGGCTGGTTGCAGACACTCAACTCGCCTCCTTATACCCAACACACAGCCAGCCATCAGTGGCACCTAAGCAGAACCAGCTTTTACCAAAAAACAGAAGAGGCCTCCAGCCTGACGTCCAGTGAGTTCTCTTTTGACACCACTGAAGTCCCAAATGACGGCGATTTTGGGCCAGAAAGCGTCTGGTTGTGAGCTGTCCTTGATGTAATTGACTTGTAACACTACATTGTGTCACTTTGATGCCAACTACTGTTCAAACGGCAGCTGTAGTTGCGGTATGATTAGCCGGGCCACATGGTCTTCCCTCTCGGTAGGGGCGTATGGCCGTGCGGAGCCCGGTCTTCTTGCGACCGTACATTCTCTTGACTACCGCTGCCAGCAATCATGCACAGTGGTTACATTCCTGTCAAGTCTTTCTACGATGTCGTGTAGGAACATCCAGCTCCTGGTAGTCCTGTTGTAAGACCCCGTTCAATCACAGTGAAGTGTTGATGACTGAGTCTTCTTAAAGGCATTATTGATCAACGTCAACTCACCATGTCCAAGCTAAAGGGTAGCAAACCCTCACGATCGTTACAACGCATATTAAAACAAACCCGATTTGCATCCTCATAGTGGCGCTACTGGCGCCATTCTTATTCGACTGGTGCGAAATTTAAATAGCCATCATCTTTCAGATGTAGAAATACGCCTACCAACTTTCCTTTACGTCACACAACTCCTTGATGTTGTGATTTTTTCTTTCAGTATAAATTAAAATTGCTAAACTCTTCCTTCTTGCAAATAACTATGTATTTCGCAGTACCTGGTAATAAATTTAGTTAATTTTAGATGTGAACTCTTTGTGCTAATACTCTGTAGTAATTTCAGTATCATCAGTACCGTTATCAGAGACTTCTATAGTAAAGTTGGTATTAAGTAACGAAGTGTTGCATTTAAAGCTGTCTCTAAAAATCACCCCTTGTGTAATTTGAAAATGAGAAAGGTCTCTCCTAGGCCCGTGTGTTTCAATAACACAATGTAATTTAAGATTAAAATCAACTTTTTTTTCAGTGATCAGTGTTCTAAATTGTTTGCTGCATCTCGTCATGAATTCCTCTCCTCTGACAACCTTTTCAACACAGAATAGCAATTGCAATCTCTGTTTTCCAATACAGATTTTACAGATTTTATTCTCTACGTCTCTCTCTGGTACCGTGGAAGCTATTCCCTGATGTCTTAACAGATCTCCTACAAACGTGTCCCTTCTTTTTTTCAGTGTTTCCCATATGTTCCTTTCCTCGACAATTCTGTAGAGAGCCTCTTCATTCCTTAGCTTATCAGTCCACCTAATTTTCAACGTTCTTCTGTAACGCCGCATCTCTGTCGTTTCGATTCTCTTCTGTTCCGGTTTTCCCACAGACCATGTTCCACTATCACACAATGCTGCGCTCAAAACTTTGTTTCTCACAAATTTTTTCGTCAGATTAAGGCCGATGTCTGATACTAGCAGATGTCATTTGGCCAGGAATCGCCTTCCTGCCGGCACTAGTCTGCTTTGAATATCCTCCTTGCTCCGTCCATCCTGGGTTATCTTGCTGCCTAGCTAGCAGCATTTCTTAATTTCGTTTACTTTGTGATCCCCAGTTCCGATGTTAAGTTTTTCATTGTTCCCATTTCTTTTACTTTCCATTACTTTCGTCTTCCTTCGATCGATTCCCAATCAATGTCCTTTGTTCAATAGGCTGTTCATTCCACTCAACTGATCCTGTAATTTTTCTTCACTTTCACTGAGGTTTGCAGTGTTATCAACGAATCTTGAATATTAATTCAACTCTTGAACAATAATTTTATCTTGAAACTCTTCCATTAATCCTTGTTTGCATAAAAATAACAATATGGGATTGTGGGTCTCCCTTGATGCACATCGCTTTTCTTTTCTATTTATGTAATCCCAAACTAGTTTCAATGCAAATATCACCATCGTTAGTGGGTTCTTTGAACCTAAAACATCCAAAAGTAAACACTGTAAAACATTATTAAATGTGCACTGTTTAGTTCCAAATACAGTTTTCTGTGAATAATTTCTTAATGCTTCCTTACCATACGACACAGCACGGTTTTTGCGGCTGTTGCCGCTGTTTCCGACATATTTTCTGTACCTTTTGTTCGGGTGGCTGTTAGTAAACAAATACAAAAACCTGAACTTACGTATATCGGCGTTATACAATTGGGATTGCGGTAGTGTCGTGTATAGTACACACCAGAACTGTATCCACAACACTGCCGCAACCCCAAAATTATTTTACATGAAGGAGGACCCACAATCCCATTTTGTTGTTTCAATCTTGAATCTTTCTTTTATCGCTTCCGGTCGTCCTGATTTAGATTTTCTGTGATTTCCCTAAATCGCTTCAGCCAAATGCCGGGATGGTTACTCTGAAAGCGCACGGCTGACTTCCTTCCCCGTCATTCCCTGATCCGATGAGACCGATGACCTCGCTGTTTGGTCCACTCCCCCGAATCAACCAACCAACCCAAGAACCAACCGTCCTTTCTTTTGCACCCGCCATTGCTTGTTCGATGTTTATATTGAAAAGTAGGGACGGAAGTCTATATCTCTGTCTTACGTCCTTTTGAAACCAAGCACTTTGTTCTTGGTCTTCATGCCTTGTTGTTCAGTCTTGGTTTTTGTACAAAATTTTATACGACCAATCTTTTCCTATAGTTTACCCCTATTTTTTCAGAATTTAGAATATCTTGCAAAATTTCACATTATAGAACGCTTTATTGGAGCCACAAATCCTATGAACCTGTATTGATTTTTCTTCAGTCTTGCTTCCATTATCAACCACATCGTCAGAACTGCCTCTCTGGCGCCTTTACCTTTCCTAAAGCCAAACTGCCAAACAGATCGTCATCTATCACCTCCTCAGTTTTCTTTTCCATATTGTTCTTGTCAGAAACTTGGACGCGTAAGCTGTTAAACTGATTTTACGATAATTCTCGTGCTTTTTGGCTCCTGCAATCTTCGGAATAAGGTGCATGACGTTTTCTGAAACTCTGATAGTATATCGCCAAACTCACACATTCTATACACGAGCGTGAATATTCGTTTTGTTACCACTTCGCAGAATTATTCTAGAAAGTCCGATGGAATGTTACACATTCCTTCTGCATTCTTTGATATTAAGACGTCCTTCGTATTTTTCAAAAGCAACTATTATTACTTGAATGTGTTACCCTCTATGGTACTAGTTACTTTATTGAAAAATGGTTATTACTTCCTTACTGTTCATCTCGCCTGGGAAATTCGGAAGTCATTATTAAGAAACTGTATTTTCCACTGTACCGAAAGAAAGCCTATACACTTTGCATTCGGTACAACCAGTGAAAACAAGCGACACTGTTGGTCTCTTTCTAGTAATTCTGATGAATTATTTAATTCCAAAATACATGGGTAAGCAGGATATAAAAACAATGGCAGGTTCTCAGTAAGCTATTGTATTTTAATAGTATTAAACATTTCGCCTTTGGAAATTGGACTCCTGCAATGAGAGTAACTATTGGTCCCTGACAACGTTTTTCATTTGCAGCAGCACAATCCATCGCTTAATGAGCACACTGAGTTTCTCAAAGTAATAGCCGGCAGGGGTGGCCAAGCGGTTCTAGGCGCTACAGTCTGCAACCGCGCGACCACTACGGTCGCAGGTTCAAATCCTGCCTCGGGCGTGGATGTGTGTGATGTCCTTAGGTTAGTTAGGTTTAAATAGTTCTAAGTTCTAGGGGACTGATGACAGAAGTTGAGTCCCATAGTGCTCAGAGCCATTTGAAACATTTTTCAAACTAATAAACTCTTCTTAGCATCGGCCACTTGCCAGTTGTTACAGTGTCTTTTCAGCTTACATGTTTATTGCGCTGGCCATCGAACGAGTGCTGTCAGCTACAGTATTTTGCTTTATGATGTGAAGTGGTAAAGCAGAGCCACAGCACCGTAAGTTCAGGGTTTCTTGCCAGCTCCCTCCGTTCCTCCGCAAAAACAGTGAACATTCGTCATAAATGTCCCATGTGCTATCGGCAGTATTGCTCTTCGAAAGCTCCATTCTTCATCTCCTGCACCGCTGTCCAATATCCTGTTCTTCCTCCCACACAGAACCAGCTGAAAAAAGAAAATCGGTACTGAACTCTCGCTGCTAGTTCCCGACCGTCATTTCTTGGAGACACTCAATTCCTACAGCGTTTCCGTCCACGGCAGCCATAGCAAGAAACAGCATTCTCGCGGACGAGCATCGTTTCCGTCGTGAAATGGCTTACTGCGCAACTTTCAGCGGCAGTAAACTAACGCAAGGTCCCGGCAGCCGGTCTAATGATAATTTTTTTATGAGCTCCAAAGTATTTGACATACAAGAAAAGAAGGATATTATTTTCAGGAATTCTGAAATGGAAAAATCATAAAAATGAAATCTATGCGCTGGTTTAAAGATGAAACGGTCGTTTCCGCCTGCAAGTGAAAATGACACGCAGTTCAAAAGAAATAACCACCCAGCTATCAGAGAAACGCACAGAGAATTTCTGCAAAGGAAAAAATCATTGGTCCCAATTATTGAAGTGCAGTATGCAGAAAGGGAATAGACAACAAAATTTGAAGTTTTTTGTCAACCGATAGCTGGAGTGTAACTCTAGCACTACGCAGAAGTGTCACACATGTAGCCACTGGAACATGGTTTAGATTATCTCGAAACATTCACGGTGAGCATATCTGGCACAGTTGTTCCCCTTCTGCAACGCAGCGAATGTTGGCCAATTCACACTGTGCGGAATAATTAGCAAGAGAACTCCTGATAAAGTTTGTGAACTTTTGTAGGAGTAATGTCAACAAAATATTAAAGAAAATGGTGTGCAGCATCTTACATTGTTCAGTGTCGCATGTCCTGGACAAAACACTGGTTCGTTTTCTACTTAATATGATTGATAACATATATTGAAAACTGTAATTCAGAAATTCCATGTACGAAGCTATTCCTTTCTTCTCCGTGACAGCCGTTAAACAGCTCGTCTGGAGGAATGACGGAATATATAGTGTGGAATAATACCGTGAGGTTATGTAAAACAGCAGTGTGAATGGACGTTTCTCTATCAAAGTAGATGACATTCTAGCTCTCAAGAAAGAATAACCCAGACACTACAAAAATGTGTCTATTAGATTACAGCAGGAAGCGGTATTCCTAAGGAAACTAAAATTAATTTTCAGTTGTCCAAGTTGAAGCACATTGAAGGAAATCAGATATGAAAGGGAAGAGTGTTGCTTATGAGCATACTGATGTACTGGACAAGCATACATATTCTCTTAATTCTGTACTATCCCTCCGAGTCTACCTCATAAGAAAGCGTAAATCAATGTTAGTTTTCCACTAATTATAAAGAAATGAAGGATATGCAAGGAGAACATATTCCTGAAGGTTACATTGAATGTTATGGAACTCTCTTCAGATGGCTCACTATATATACAGAAGAGAGGAGAGTGACTGAGAAGGAAAACTGCAAGTAAATACCTTATTCAAACATTTTTCTGAAGATTCTTATCAGTTTTGTTCACTTCCTAGTATTCTATCAACCGAAACACTTACAACAATTTTTTTCTGGTAGTTTACTCTTTGTTTCATTGCAGTTTTTAAAATTCGCATATTTGTAAAAGTCATACTTCGCGAAAAGGACATATGTACATTATATATAATGCACGATAATTGCCTGATACGTCACATGTCAGACCAGTTCTCTTGTTACAGTCGTGACAAAACATAAATGCAAAGCTGCAGAAAAGTTTCAAGCACAAACTTTTGTGTTTTCAACTGTCTATGAAGATTTTTTACGACCACTCAACATTTTCACTTTTGTTAGATATGTCCTTTCTGCATCATTGTACCTCTAATATACGTTGTCACAATTTATCATAGTCCGAAATTTCACACGATAGTTTTCTGGGTACGTAATCTACAAGTTCCATGTGTCATTTGCGCAACTGTAAACACATTTACAAACTTACAGTACAACCACTAGGATGCTGTCTCGATGCACGAGTGGCAATACGTTGATAGCCGAACAGCACACAACCACTTCCGATGTGCACATCGCATGGCTTCTCAGACGTCTCCACAACAAATGTATCACTAGAATACAATATGTTAAGGGTATACGTTCCTCCATTTTGTTCAACTCCTACAAATCACTGTCAGCAGCTCGCAGGACATGTACTCACAGGAATGCCTAACGTTTGTTACAAACGTGGAGAATCTCCTCGTTCGTCACTCAGTATATTAAAATCTCAGTTCATTAATATCACAACTACTGCAACAAATGTACGCCATCTGCGGCGGCGCGATTCTTTCCGTCCCTTTACGACGGACCTGCACCTGCCTGTGAACATTGTCTCAGCAGATCATCAGTAGGAAAGCCGAGTGAAACCTACTGTACTTCGACGTGAACCAGGCTACAATTAAAATCACTAATCTACGTTTAGGGAGAAACACGAAATGAAAGGTTGGAAATTTTGTCCTCAATTAATATATTCTGAAACTTAGGTGAACAAATATCACTGCCCAGCCCGTGCTAGTCTTAACACAGTCACTCACAATCCCTTTCACTCACGTTAGCATGTTTATGGTATTGCATTTCCCGAAAACGTAATAGCTACAAAAATACTGATTGTTTTTGATTGAGAATGCTCGCCAAATATTAAGTCTGTCGGTACCAAATGCAGTCACAGTTTTTAGCCACCGACTTGCTCAATACGCCACGCGGAATATATGTCTTTTCTCGTCACAAAATTCACTGAAAAATTCCGAAATTTCTACACAGACATCGGAATAATTATGCCGTCTCTTTCCAACACTTTTGCTGTATGAAACACTGCTGTATCCGGCAACTTATCATTTCCATCGGAACTACTACTGCACACGTCCGATCTCTTTCATGGCTAGGCTTCGACCCTTCTCTCGAACACTCGAGGTCTTCTTTTCGAGCAGAGAAAGGCGCGCGAAGAGTATTGCTTTACTATTGTTCAGTTTACTCAACAGCCAGTAGCAAAACAACATTCTCCCGCCTCTATCCGCGCTTTTGATCCATAACCAATCGCAAAATAGTAAACCTGACGGCTGCACCTTTTACCCACGCCATTATCTAATATGCTGAAGTTTTGCTTATGCATAAAGTTATTTACTATTGTTATTTATACCTGAAGTAACTTTCCCTTTACCATAAACTTACTTTACAAATCTATTCTACAAAAATCCCCTTTGTACATATCCATACCTCTTCGAAATGTTCCAACACTAAATCCTACTACATAACTCGTTAAACGATTATCTTCATATTAACATTAATCCACACTCACGCATCATTCATACTGCTAAAACACATTTATAACATTTTACATACACAAAAAGACATAATAACACTTTATGAAAATACCAGAACAGTTCATGAAAAACATTCTATTGTTTTAGTGCACTCTACTGGGCACAATCGAAACTAAAATCACAGTCCCCCTATCCAATACTGTCCTCTATCGGCTGATACATAATCTACGTGTCAGTCCAATCTCGCATCACCATCTGTCACTCTCCAGCTCTGAGACACATCTCCCACTTAACTGCCTCCAAGGCAGGATCGTTATACGGCGCTACGCCTCACATTCGTCCAAAAATTTTCGAGGCTGATTTTATTTATACGATATTACAGTGCCGGTGTTGTTCAGAAATACGATGCAAAGGTACTGCAGTGACTACAGACGTTATGAAATACATGAAATGCATTGGCAATTACAAATGTGGAAAACGATCATTTGTATAAGGGAATGGCGACAAAGAAATTTCGTGCTGGACCGGGACTCGAACTCAGATTACTCGCGTATCGCGATCGGTCGCCTAAGCATTAGGCTATCCGAACAGGCTCTCGGACAAACATCCATTATGTATTTTTCCTTACAGGGGATAGTGACAGGAAGGGCTCCCAGTAACTTTCTACAACTGACACAGCCAAAGCCAGATAACTTACCTACTCTGTGAAGATACGGAATAAGACCGGTAGAAGATGAAAGGAAGAAAATATTTTCATTGGAAACCTTGCGAACGTTACTGCTTCACTGTAGCACTCGATTTCGTGCCGCTGGATAAATTACTGTACGTAGTCAACAGCCCATTACACGGCTGATGGTTTCCCACATTCGCAACTATTTTGTTTCTGGTGTACAAGCGACATCCGTGCAGCGACTACGGTGGTAGCTTGACATAACAAGTGTAAATTGCAGATCATTCAGCTGTGTCGAGGTAGTGTTAAACAGTGGACGTACGGCCGTGGTATGGCAGCATTGGTGTGTCACAAATCGCAATGGAGAAACACAGGTAAATCAAGTGAACAAGACATTCTCCAGTATCTTTTGAGAAAGAGTAATTTGTGTGCAAAGTTTGACTTCTTGACTTCCAAAGAAAAGTGGTGACGTGTGGAAGAAGACGTACGTAATTACATCCCAAAGAATCGATACTGTATCCTCTGGTGTCTAATAGTCACCACTTCTCGTAAGGTGGTTGATCATACAATCTCGGCGGCAAGCAACACATCTGGTACTGTTTTACGAGAACTATACTCTGGTAGCGAATGTTTTCCACATCGCACTAGGTGAATACCGGGCTGGTCCCCACATCTCGCCTCAGTTACATGACTTGCAGACATTTGGAAACGTGCGTACTATTCCACGGCTTATACAAGACGCAGACATCTGGGGTACACCAATTCCGTCCTGGGGGGTACGGGGTGGCGACAGGAAGGCAATCCGGCCACCCTCTGACAGTAACATCGCCATATCCATAGTGACAAGGCCTACCCCGCGTTGGAGTGGGTAAAAGGCCCAAAAAAAAGAAGATACCCTGGTAGCAAATGATGATTCACAACCTAAATCAGTAAACGACGTTTACGACGTGCATACATACATCAAGAAATATATATATATATATATATATATATATATATATATATATATATTTGTCTTGCTCATAATTTTGATGTTAATCCATCCCAGCACAAGTTTAATTTTTAATTTAATTTAAATTTTGTGCAAGTAACTGTGTGCGATGTTGCTTCTGATCAGCATATTGATTGTTAGCACCAGGTGATGATACCAGTTAGCCCCGGTATGATAGACGTTCATGGATTATGTGTAGAATTTAAACTACTTGTGAATCGCGTTCTGGAGACTTATGTGCCAAGCAGGTGGATTATGGATGGAAAGGATCCAAAATTGGAAAATGCTGACGAAACAGATGTTGCACTCTCGGTTCGAAAAGCAGCGCGCAGTTGTTGACAGAAAAAAGATGGAGGAAATTCGTGCGTAAGTAAGAAGACCAATGCGCTAAGCGTATAATGTCTATCTCTGCCATACCCTTTAGAAGGTTCTTGCCGTGAACCCGAGAAAATTCTGGTCGTAAGTAATCACTAAATTTGTCGAAGGATTCTATGCTGTCGCTTGTCGACTAATCTGGGATGGCAATGGGGGACAGCTAAAGGAAGGTTGAAGTTTTCAGTTTCACGTTCAAGAAATTATTCACGCAGGAAGATCGTAAAAACTTACAGTCGTGTGACTGTCGTAGAGACCCCGCGTGGAGGACAACGAAATTGGCATCTATGGCGCAGAGTAGCGAAAAGTCTCAAGCGAATGGAAAAAAAAACGCAATTGACTCCAATATACAAAAAAAACATAGAAGACTGCCCCGCATATTTACAGACCAATATCCTTAACATCGATAAGCTGCAGAATAGTTGATCATATTCTTAATTCGGATGTAACAAATTTTCTTCGCACAGAAAGGCTTCTGTCCACAAATCAACACGGACCAAGAAAGCATCGGCCGAGTCAAAGTCAGCTTGCCCTTTTCTCACATGATATCCTACAAACCGTGGATGGACGCAAGAGACGGATTCCATATTCCTATATTTCCAGAAAGCGTTTAACACGGTGCCCACAGAAGACTTTTGGCGAACTTCCGATCATATAGTTTAGGCTCCGAGATATGTGAGTGGCTCGAAGACTTTCCAAGTAATAGAACCCAGTACGTGATCCTCAGCGGCGAGAGTTCATCAGACACCAGGTTGGTATCATGGGTGCCCCAGGGAAGGGTGACAGGACCCATTTTATTCTCTATATACATAAATGGCCTGACCGACAGCGTGAGAAGCAATTTACGGCTTTCTGCTGATGACACTATGTTGTATTGGAAGGTGTCGTCGTTGAGTGACTGTAGGCATATACAAGATGATTTAGACAACGTTTCTGGTTTGTGTGATGAATAGCAGCTTTCTCTAAATGTTGAAAAATTGTAAGTTAATGCTTATGTGTAGAAAAAACAGTCCTGTAACATTTGAATACACCGTTGTTTGGATGCAGCTGGACACAGACACTTCGGTTAAAGATCTAGGCATAACGTTGCAAAGCGACGTGAAATGAAATGAGCACGTTAGTTTGATAGTAGGGAAGTTGAGTGCTTTACATAGCTTTATTGAGAGAATTTTGGGAAAGTTTTGCACATCCATAAAAGAGATGGCAGGTAGAATGCTAATGCGACCCATTCTTAAGAACTGTTGAAGTGCTTTGGATCCCCACCGGGTTGAATTGAAGGAAGACAAGGAAAAAATCCAGAGGCGTGCTGCTAGGTTATTTTGCGGTAGATTCGCTCAGCACGCAGATATTGTTGAGATGCTTCGTCAACTGAAATGGGAATCACTGGAAGGAAGACGATGCTCTTCCCGCAAGGCATTATACCGCAAATTAGAGAACACGCATTGGGAGCCGACTGCAGAAAGATTCTACTGGCGCCAGCGTACGTTTCGTCTAAGGACCATTAACCCTAGGACACCTAAGGGGAGGGGGTTCGTTGAACCCACAATTTTTGTATGTCCCCTGCTTTTGCCCAAGTAACTTTCGTACTACATATTCCCTTTCAGTTACTGTTTGTTGGCTATTTTATGAAACGTTAGTGTCAATATATTTTATAGAAAATTCCTGCTTTAAAGAAAAAATAAATAAACTTATTAAGGGTCCAACAACCCCCCTTCCCCCCTTAGGCTTCCATGCTATGGAGAATTTCCCTTAGTAGGATTTCATATTTCTCATCTCTACAACAATGCAAGTTAGTTTCTTATTGGCGGGTATTCTTGATATTCACAACAATCGGTTTACTTTCAGAGGAAGTGATTGTTGATGTCAGTCAGCTGTTATTTATCTTGTAAACTTGCAGTGAGTTAGTGCAGTTCCCTACTGTTCACATCCAGACTTAGAAATGACTAAAAGAATACGTGACTCGTCTTTAGAAAGGGTTCTGAATGAAATTTTAGATGAAGATTCTGACTCGGGGAGTGAAAGTGAATATGAGGATGGTGTTATGGAGTATGATTCAGATCGGGAAGTGATGTGGATGTTAGAGAATGTGATGATAGCGCAGCTTCAAGCAGTGACCATCACGATGTTATTGTGGCCAAGTCTGGAAGAAGGTATGTAACCACATAGCCTAGAATTCCTCAAAGGTCTGTTGCTAATATAGTAATTTAGCAGGCAGGAGTAACTCCAACTGGTGTTCGCCATTCACCGGGAGAAGTCTTGAAGTTACTTCTTACGCTTGACATTGTGGATGTTATAGTACAACATTCAAATGAAGAGGCAGTTAGGCGAAATATTACTTTGACTAATGAGAAAGAATTGTATGCCTTTATAGGAATCCTGATACTTATGGGGGCAAATGAGGACAATTCTGTCAGTGTACACGATCTTTGGTCAGACCAAATGGGTCGGCCAGTTAACAACGGTATTATGGCAAGAGAACGTTTCAAGGAACTTATTGCAATCATAAGGTTTGATGACAAAAGTACCCGCCAGCTAAGGAGGGATGCAGACCAGTTCACAACAACCCGTGATGTTTTCAACAAAGTGAATGATAGGTTTCCACTACTGTATAAACCAGGGGTCCACCTCAACATTGATGAGATGCTCAGCTTGTTTAGAGGGCGCTGCCCCTTCAAAGTATTTATGAAGGATAAACTGGGCAAGTATGGCATCCTTATACGCATGACGTCCGATGTAGTTGACATATACGTCTTGAGTATGGAACCTTATGCAGGTAATGTTCAGAATATGTCGAAAGAAGAACGGGGTTCAGCAGCTGTCGTCAAACGTCTGGTAGCACCTGTGAAAAATACTGGTCGAAATATTACTACAGACCAAAACTACACATCGGTGAATTTGGCAGAAGAGTTATACCAAGACTACAAAGTTACTACAGTAGGAACTCTCCAGTCAAACAGGAAGCATATTCCAGACGTAATGAAGAACACTTCAAATCGAGAGCTATATTCATCAATGTTCTTGTTCACAGACCCATCAACAGGTAGGCCTCCGGTAACTTTGGTGTCCTACATAGCAAAAACGAAACCAAGTAAAAACGTACTGATGTTGTCAACAATGCACCAAGATAAAGGCACTGTTGGGGGAGAGAAGAATAAAACCGAGATAAATGCATATTGTAATTCCACTGAAGGTGGAATCGATACCATTGATCAAATGGCACGTATGTACACCTGCAAGAGGGGGACAAAGAGATGGCCTCTATCTGTATTTTACTCTCTCATCGACATTTGTGCTGTCAATACAACCACCTTATTCATCCAGCAACATCCAAGATGGAATGAAAAGAAATACAAAAAACGTAAACTTTATCTTCTGCAAGCTGGGATGGAGCTAGTGAAATTGCAGGTAGATGAAAGAAGTGCCAATGCAAGACGGTTATCTAACCAAATTGTTCAATCAATGGAGACTATTCTACAAAAGAAAATCAAAGAATTGACAACATAAGCACGTCAGTCTCCTGCAGGGAAAGGTCGGTGCCATATTTGTGTAAGAGAAGATAAAAAAAGAAGCAAAAGTACAACAATCTAAGTAAACCAAAACAGTATTGTGGACACTGCCATAAACATGTTTGTAACACACATTCAGAAAAAATTTTGAAGTGTGTCTCTTGCCTTGAAGTTGAGGACTCAGAGTAGTCTATTGTATATGAAGACATCTGTATTTTGTATTGTAATATGTCAATTTTTTATTCACTCAATCCAATATTTATAACAATTAACAACATTTAAAAACATATAAAAAAACTAGAAACCCGCCTCGATTGCGAAAAAAGCACCTAGTGTTAACCTAGGTTTTGTCATAGATAACTACACCTGCTTCAGAATAATAAAACCCACAAGTGCCTAAGAAGACCTTCATCAATGATTAAAAGAACACCATAGCTATACATTTATAAACGAAGAAAAGGAAGGAAAACACAAACAGTACATATGTTCAAAGGCAAAACCACACCGGCCTATGTTCGATGGGCCATGACCCGCCATAAACTGAAGCCACAAATGGACAAGAAGCTAGAAATTAGGGTTCCTGCGGGGTTTTTTAGACAGTCGTTTCTCCCTCGCCCTTCGATTGGAACAGGAAAGGAAATGACTAGTAGTGGAAGGATCTCCTCAGTCACGGACCGTACGATGGCTTGCGAAGTATGTATGTAGATGTAGAAGTCGTTAGTAAGTTGCAAGTGCATATCTCGACCTTTCAATGACTAGTGAATAACATTCGCTACAGTTAAATGCTTTGCTGAATGACGTAATACTGCGAAACCTCCCCTTTCGTGTTCTACATAACAACATGCTGCGGTAATCAATCTCTATAGATAAATAGGATATAAGACATTAATGCCTACGTACAGTCAAGTAGTTTCTAGTATGATAAAAGAAAAAAACTCGAATTAAATGTATTTCAATTTTTTCAATTTTAATCTGATAATTATGTATGTATTATGTTTCATACTAGAATGTCGTGTTTCCAGTTTGGCACAGCTTTGCCACAGCAAACACGAAAGAGGTCGTAGACGTGCGTCTTCTGGTCGGCTACTGATGGTTGTCAGAAGGAGACTAGTTTTTGATCACGCAAAGGCATATATTATTCGGAAACGAGCAACCCGGATTCCTTTACATAATCAGTATGAATTTTATAATTACCTAAGGGACCTTTAACTATGAACAATACAAAAAATTGCATTTGCAAATGAAATCGTTAATAAATGGGGCGGCTATGAGTTGTATAGAAAACAAGGAGCGGCCTTCTGTCTACGACCAGGATGCCGCAGTATTCTGTGCTGTAGTAAAGTCTGTTTGACATTTGTAAAAATAATATGACATGGAAGTAAGCAAAAAATAAAGGAAAAGAATAGAATCAGAAATCTGGTAAACACTAAATATGTTCAAATAATTCTCACAAGCAATTAGGGCTTATTTATAAACAGTATAACTTACATAAGTAATTTTCTGACTGTATGGTGGTATCAGATTTTAGCCTGTCCTGTGCTCGCTTCTTCGTTCAAGTTTGTTACAAATTACAGTCATTACGTTTCTCCTTCCTTCGAGACAATTCTTGCACCGTTTAACAGCTTCATAACAATAACTTGCCGATTTACAGTATCGAACATAAATTACTTGAATTTTATTAATTAAAACTGTTGTCTGCACGCTGGTAAGACCGCCCACTTTTATGGCTTAAAGACGACCTTCTTAATACTTTCACATTACAAGAAGTACGATAAAATCTGAAGATCTACAAAGGTTTTTACTGTCATATTTTTTATTTAGATCGAAGTGGAACGCTCAGTTCAGCTTCTGGTAAAATGTTTGTTTGACTGCGAAATCGATGTATTAACGTTCGCGCTAGATGCGCATCTTTACAGTTACGAAAATTATGAAAACAAATGTCTTTCAAAGAATAGGTCTCATCTCATAAGTTGATCATTTAATAGACAGCTAGGTGAATGCCTTTCCAAGTGTACTCGCATGCGACGGAAAGCCCAATAATATTACAGCGCTTCCCGCGTGAGGGGTAATGATTCTGAAATATCGTTACGATTCACGCGGAATCGTAATATTATTGGATTCACGTACTTAGTGAATGAAGTGTTTAAGGACCTCTCCTTGCAGGGAGCAAAACAAACATAAGGCATATAGAGTTATATACGTTTCAAGTTTAAGTCAAAACTCATCACAGTTGCTTGATCATTAACAAACTTGGTTGTGGCTTTATGCCATCATAAGTGTTCAATGATTTAACATAGGTTGCTGCCTGCGTATTCTCAAGATTTACTTTCAATCAATAGGAACATTGAAATACTAACATAGATACAAGTACAAATGCAAATACACATACACATACAAATATGCACAAATAAAGAGAAGAAAAGAAATTTGTTTACAGGAATTCATTTGAAGTATTGGTGCATTTCCGCCAATTTTGAACAGAACATAAAACTTCTATCAGTCTTTCTCGTAGCGACGGTACTCTTCACTTTGTGGTTGGAAGTATTTCTTATGAACTCGGGTGATTTTCCCAGGTGAATTCTTTCATCACCTTTCACTTTTCACTGCACTGTAACTGGTGATCACCTTTTCACATTCTGGTGGGAAACACTGGGAATTTCACTATTTGAAGGAGGAAGTGATATTACTTGACTCGATGATCCATAGGGCCGTGTCGGGAATCAGGAAAGTTGATGACTGGTTCAATGACGAATGAGTAAGGTTGGTGGCTGTCTTAATCTCATTCCAATTCATGTTTCAGCACATGAAAATACAGAGAAAAAATCTGTATTAGGTCTTGCTCATTAACTAGTATCTTAATCTAAGGGAATATAGAGTAAGAATTTAAGACAATAAAAATTACCATACAGACTATGTACATATATATTATATATTATTCCTGGATTGTGTCTAGGTTTCATATTCTTTCATTAGCAACAATTAGCAAAACACGATTCATCTTGTACAGGACTTTCCTAAGCAATGTATTTAGCAATGTTGCTGTAGCAATTTTCATAGTTAGGGAAAAGTCATCATTAGTGTTCTTTTCATGTAAATATAGTAAAATCGTTCGTAGTTTATTAACGTTTTATTATTTTTATTTACATTTTCATCTCAAATCTGGAGCACGCTCGCGCCAGTTAAGGAGCGGAATGCTTATTGTTGAGTACGGGCCGGCGAGCAGTCAGTGAATGTTGCCACAGTGCTTCACAGTCACGTGGTAACGAACTGGCGGTTTAACAGCGTTGGCAGTCCGCGTCCTGCACAAGGAAGCTAGTTCAGTGGCTACCAGCCGTTTTATAACTTGTGCATTTTGTTGAATCGTGGATACTGAAGCAGCTAGTCAAGGTGACAAGGTGAACCTGGACGGTAAATTGACTGCACCAGCGACGAAGAACAGTCGACGATGAAAATGACTGCTTTTACCTATGGCGGTGAGTACAATAGCTTGTCTGTCCTTTGCCTAATAGTCATTGTATCGTCGTTGCAACGTGAGAATACTTATAATGCTACTGTCCATAAGTTTGTCACAGTTTTGATTCACACAAGAGATACTACTTTTTCGTGTCCATACATGTGTCAGAATACGATTTTACACGCACCAATGTGTGTGTGTGTGTGTGTGTGTGTGTGTGTGTGTGTGTGTGTCTGTGTCTGTATGTGTGTGTCCATCATTTTGTCACTAAGTGAGTCACACGCAGCAATCCATATCCATACGTGTCTATATAGGTGTCTTTATACCACAGAGTAACACAGGAATGCTAAAATTACTTATCACAAAAGGATCATTTACAAAATATACATATTTTTTTAATTTTTTTAACTACTGTCCAAGACCTAACGAAAGTCGTGTTTGGTATTCTGAATAGTGCTTCTCAATCACATTAGATTTTATATGTATTTTAAATCTAATTATTTCATTTTCTTATTGTTCTATAACAGCCCTTTCTTTAGTTTCTTTGTTCATTTACTCCGTTATATCAATAATCAGCAAAATATACCCTCTTTGATGTGCTGAACAGTTCACGTTCAAAACTCCATCTAACAGAAATCGGGAAAATTATTCATATTTCCTAGGCTTCTTTTGCTCGCAACAAATCAGATTTGCGTCACGTTTCGGTAAGTAACTGCACATACGCATTAACCAGTGAGCCACGATCGTCAATACACATAATATACACACGTCAAGTCTTTTGAACCAATTTCCACATTTCTTCCCCTACCGGGTAAGGCAGAAAGGTAAGAATGCTAAAGAAGAAAACTACAATAGGATAAGAGAAAGAAATAAAAGATACGAAGATAGATAATAGGTGAAATAATGAGTTTAGCTGATTCATTCTTTGGTTACACCGCTTTTAATGTCATCCACGCGGCATAAATTGACTTCAGTATTAAAATGTCGCACAAATCCGCTTCCAAAGCATCATCAATATATATACACGCCATGCTGACATAGCAGTAGAATATAAGCAGATTCTCTCAGTCTGCAACTAGGTATCTTAGTGTCGAAGGTTTCTATATGATACTCGTGGCATACGAATAGTCTAAGTTTCTCCAATACAGGAACTAATTATCATTATAAATGCATATTTCTTGACCTGGTTGACTCATAGTAATAAATAAATTAAAGTAGCTCTCCAGTTACGAGTGCCATTACTTATTTCTTTGTACATTAACTATATGTTGCTGCTTATACTCAGTGTAATCTACAGATTACATGATATCAGCTTGCATCGTACATGGTTCTAGCGAGTTAAAATACCAATCCTTTGAAAGCTTAACTTAGGTTATTACTTCACATACACGGATATTCTGGTCGGAATGAGGAATTTAAAGAAAACCTTTACTACTTGGAAAAAGGAGATTTGCCATAACTTAAAACTAAAGCAGCAGGTGGAACTTCGGCACATCCCTTACTCCGTTCAACGACTGCAGCCCTCTATGGCTCTAGAAACTTAAAACTACCTTAAAAATAACGCAAATCTAATTTTCCAAATACGTAGAGTACTTTCTTCAATCACTTCATATCCCTGAAGCTCCATCATTACTTTGCGTCGACTTCACTCAAATTATTACGTCACCTGCAAAATACATGTACATGCTGTTGACTCACATCCGTTCTGAACAAATTACACTCTTGTTTCAAGTTGCAGTTTAACATAATGAGTTTTTAATGTTTTTCAAGGTACTTCTCTAGGTCTACATGGTGGTAAAGTCCTTTTACTCGTCCACTAACTGGATCTGCCAGCACATAACAACCAATATGTGGCTTCCTAACTACAACAAACGGTCCTTCGTATAGGTATTGCCACTTACGGTTTTTACGTAAGATGAGAGATGGTTTGAAGTGTGTCCTCAGAAGAACACGCTCGTTCAAGCGATACGACAGAACTTTATTGACATGCTTGTCAAATGCCTTTTTCCTTAAATAAACATGTGTTGTGAGAAATATCAGGGCTTGTCTTAACTTATTATCTACGTTGACTTCTGGACCTTGTATCTTGGGCATGGGATCCGTCCATTCATTGCTTTCCTTTTGCCTCGAGATAAGTTCTGAAGGTGTGAAACCCGTCGAAGTGTGTGGGAGGTTATTAACAATCTCTTCAAATGGAGTAACGAAATCGACCCACCGTGTTTGCTGGTTCAGTACATAGGTGCGAATAAAACGATTAAATTCTTTGAAGACTCGTCCTGTCGGATTACTTTGGGGCCTAAATCTTGATATTAGAATCTGTCTAATACCATTACTGGAAAGAAACTGTCTCCACTCTTTTCAAACGAAGGTTGAAGCATTATCAGACAACATGGTTTCCGGCTTACCAAAACGAGGACAATAATCGCTTTCTATTCGTCTTATTAAAGGTTTTGCACTGGAAGACTTCAACGCGTACAAACGCAAGTGCTTAGTGAAGAGGTCTAGCAAACCAGCAAGGTACTTAGCACCTCCTCTTCCTCTCGGAAAAGGACCTACATAGTCAAGACTGACTATTTCGTTAGGACGTTCAGTGTAGATAGGATTCAAAGGTATGACATTCGAAAGATTGAAGGGTTTTCCCTTGTGACAGAGTAAACAAGTGCTTAGCAGTTTATGAATTCTCTTATCCAGATTGGGTACGTAGTAATAGGCAGAAATTTTTCTTTTACACTTCTCAGTACCATATGAGAAATTAACCGTACTTCTCAGGAATACAAACACACCATTGCTCTGTCAACACAGACGTACGATGAAATAAAACACCATTGTGTGATTTATAAAATTTCGACAAACCATGATTAAGGTTGTCTTGTAGAAGCTGTTTGACTCTTTTCCATTTACGATCGCTTTCTTGCAGAGTACCCATCTGTCGGCAAGGACGTAGAAAATAACTACGATTCAACGGATCGTTCATAAGGAGTAACTTGTGATGTGAATCTGTTCTACAAGTTCCGCAGGGTCCGCAATACCTTCCTGCATGCGTGACATTGTATCTGCAGCGATGTTGTTCTTGCCTTTCACGTAAGCAATTTCGAAATTGCACTCCTGTAGACACAGGCACCAACGAGTACGTCTCAAATGACAGAGCTTACAGGAAAGGAGAAAACTAAGAGCTTGATGGTCGGAATACACTTTGATCAGATGACCATAAATGTAATAATTGAAATGGCGGAACGCCCATACAACTGCCAATCCTTCTAACTCCGTAACAGAGTACTATGTCTCGCACTCCGTCAGCACACAACTGGCGAAACTAATTATCCTAATCTCCTCTTTATCTACAGTTTTCATTAGCTGAGACAAACAAACGCCCAAGCCTTGAAATAAGGCGTCACAAGAAATTCAGAATTCTGAGTTCATATCCGGATGACTGAGGATATTGCTATTCAGAAGAGCTTGTTTGATTTTGTCAGCGGCTTGCTGACATTCAGAGGTCCATACCGAATGAACGTTTTTCCTTAATAAATTGTGCAATGCTGGATTGTTCATGAATTGATTTGGTATAAAGAGACCGAAGAAAGACGTTAACCTTAGAAAACCTTTTAATTGTCTATTGGTGCAGGGCACAGGGAAGTTCCTTATAGCAGACAGTTTGGTAAGATCGAGAGATATTCCCTCAGAAGAGATGATATGACCAAGGAATTTTACTTCTTTTTTTTTTTTTTACAAACTTTGGTTTCTGTAAATTGTCAGTATCGCCAAAGTTAGCAAACCTCACGAAGATTTTCCGAATCAAGTTAAGATGTTCCTCCCATGAAGTCGAGGTTACTAAGAGATCATCGACATAGACAGTTATTTTGTCCAGTAAATCATGACTAAAGACATGGTCAAGAGCGGAAATAAAGACCCCTGAACTAATATTCAAGCCAAAGGGTACGACACAAAATTGATATGACCGACCCGCAAAGATAAAGGCCGTGAACTTTCTTGAAGATCGCGACAGCGTCACCTGCCAATAGCTAACTCGAAGGTCGATGGAGGTTAGAAATTTAATACCACAAAAACTTTGTAGTTGCTCCTCCAATGCTTCCGATCGGGCACACACAGGTACAATAATTTTGTTGATGTTCCTAGCGTCTAGAACAAGCTTAATACATCCGTCCTTTTCAAAAACAGGCAGTAATGGGCTCGAATATGGAGAGTCAGAGGGCTCAATTATTTTCCAATTTAACATTTTGCGGATTTCCTGTCGTACTGCTTCCTTGCGGGATTGCGAAACTGCAAAGGTGGTTTTACAGTGGGTGCTGTGGGGATTAACTTTCATGTCGAATATATAGTTGGCTATGATTCCCTGTTTCTTAGAAAACATATTGATAAATTGTGACAACAGGTCGTATATTTCCTTTCTTTGTCGGTCACCTAATCCGTCAGATTCATAAGCTTTCTACATCTATCTAAATCTACATCTACATCCATACTCCACAAGCCACCTGACGGTGTGTGGCGGAGGGTACCTTGAGTACCTCTATCGGTTCTCCCTTCTATTCCACTCGCGTATTGTTTGTGGAAAGAAGGATTATCGGTGTGCTTCTGTGTGGGCTCTAATCTCTGTGATTTTATCCTCATGGTCTCTTCGCGAGATATACGTAGGAGGGAGCAATATACTGCTTGACTCTTAGGTGAAGGTATGATCTCGAAACTTCAACAAAAGCCCGTACCGACCTACTGAGCGTCTCTCCTGCAGAGTCTTCCACTGCAGTTTATCTATCATCTCCGTAACGCTTCCGCGATTACATTGAGATTCAATTGCCATTCCCTGCACCATGCGTCAATTCGCTGCAGATCCTCCTGCATTTCAGTACAATTTTCCAACGTTACAACCTCTCGATATACCGCAAAAAGCCTCAGTGAACTTCCGATGTCATCCACAAACTCATTTATGTATCTTGTGAATAGCAACGGTCCTACGACACTCCCCTGCGGCACACCTGAAATCACTCTTACTTCGGAAGACGTCTCTCCACTGAGAATGACATGCTGCGTTCTGTTATCTAGGAACTCTTCAATCCAATCACACAATTAGTCTGATAGACCATATGCTGTTACTCTGTTCATTAAACGATTGTGGGGAACTGTATCGAACGCCTTGCGGAAGTCAAGAAACACGGCATCTACCTAGGAACCCGTGTCTATGGCCCTCTGAGTCTCGAAACCCATGCTGATTCCTACAGAGTAGATTTCTAGTCTCCAGAAAAGTCATTATACACGAACATAATACGTGTTCCAAAATTCTACAACTGATAGACGTTAGAGATATAGGTCTATAGTTCTGCACATGTGTTCGACGTCCCTTCTTGAAAACGGGGATGACCTGTGCCCTTTTGTAATCCTTTCGAACGCTACGCTCTTCAAGACACCTACGGTACACCGCTGCAAGAAGGGGGGAAAGTTCCTTCGCGAACTCTGTGTAAAATCGAACTGGTATCCCATCAGGTCCAGCGGCTTTTCCTCTTTTGAGTGATTTTAATTGTTTCTCTATCCCTCTGTCGTCTATTTCGATATCTACCATTTTGTCATCTGTGTGAGAATCTCGAGAAGGACCTACAGTGCAGTCTTCCTCTGTGAAACAGCTTTGGAAAAAGACATTTAGTATTTTGGCCTTTAGTCTGTCATCCTCTGCTTCAGCACCATTTTGGTCACAGGGTGCCTGGACATTTTGTTTTGATCCACCTACCGCTTTGACGAAAGACCAAAATTTCTTAGGATTTTCTGCCAAGTCAGTACATAGAACTTTACTTTCGAATTCATTGAACGCTTCTCGCATAACCCTCCTCACACTACATTTCGCTTCGCGTAATTTTTGTTCGTCTGCAAGGCTTTGGCTATGTTTATGTTAGCTGTGAAGTTCCCTTTGCTTACGCAGCAGTTTTCTAACTCGGTTGTTGTACCACGGTGGCTCTTTTCCATCTCTTACGATCTTGCTTGGCACATACTCATCTAACATATATTGTACGATGGTTTTGAACTTTGTCCACTGATCTTCAACACTATCTGTACTTGAGACAAAACCTTTGTGTTGAGCCGTCAGGTAGTTTGTAATCTGCTTTTTGTCACTTTTGCTAAACAGAAAAATCTTCCTACCTTTTTTAATATTTCTGTTTACGGCTGAAATCATCGATGCAGTAACCGCTTTATGATCGCTGATTCCCTGTTCTGCGTAACTGTTTCAAATAGTTCGGCTCTGTTTGTCACCAGAAGGTCTAATATGTTATCGCCACGAGTCGGTCCTCTGTTTAACCGCTCAAGGTAGTTTCAGATAAAGCACTTTAAAAAATTTCACTGGATTCTTTGTCCCTGCCAACCGATATGAAAGTTTGAGTCTCCCAGTCTATATCCGGCAAATTAAAATCTCCACCCAGAACTATAACTTGGTGTGGAAATCTACTCGAAATATTTTCCAAATTATCCTTCAGGTGCTCAGCCACAACAGCTGCTGAGCCAGGGGGCCTATAGAGACATCCAATTACCATGTCTGAGCCTGCTTTAACCGTGACCTTCACCCAAATTATTTCACGTTTAGGATCTACGTCAATTTCCTTCGATAGTATTGCACTTCTTATCGCTATAAACACGTCTCCCCCTTCACTGTCCAGCCCGTCTCTGCGGTATACATTGCAATCTAGGTTTAGGATTTCATTACTGTTTACGTCTGGTTTCAGCTAATTTCCGTCTTCTTGTCGGGTCCTGATTGTTGTCAGAAGGAGGCTAGTTTTTGATTACGCAAAGGCTTCTATTATCTGGAAAAGAACAACCCGGATTCCTTATCATAATCAGTATGACTTTTATAATTACCTAAGGGATGTTTAACAGTGAACAATACAAAAAAATTCCATTTGCAACTGAAAACATTAATAAATGTGGCGACCATGAGTAGTATAGAATACAAGGAGCGGTCTTCTGTCTACGACCAGGATGCCGCAGTATTCTCTGCTGTAGTAAAGTCTGTTTGACATTTATAAAAATAAAATGATATGGATGTAAAAAAATAAAGGAAAAGAATAGAATAAGAACTCTGGTAAACACCAAATATGTTCAAATAAGTCTCACAAGCAATTAAGGCTTATTTATAAATAGTATAACTTACATAAGTAATTTTCTGACTATATGGTTCGATCAGATTTTAGCCTTTCCTGTGCTCGCTTCTTCGTTCAAGTTTGTCACAAATTACAGCCATTACTCTTCTCCTTCCTTCGAGACAATTTTTGCTCCGTTCAACACCTTCATAGCAATAATTTGCCGATTTACAGTATCGAACATAAATTACTTGAATTTTATTAATTAAAAAAACCGCTCACTTTTATGGCTTAAAGACGATCTTCTTTACGCTTTCACATTACAAGAAGAAGTACGATAAAATCTGAAGATCTACAAAGGTTTTTACCGTCGTATTTTTTATTTAGATCGAAGCGGAACGCTCAGTTCAGCTTCTGGTAAAATGTTTCTTTGACAGCGAAATCGATGTATCAGCGTTCGCGCTAGTTACGCATCTTTACAGATACGAAAATTACATAAAACAAATGTGTTTCAAAGAATAGGTCCCATCTCATAACTTGATCATTTAATACATAGCTAGGTGAATGCATTTCCAAGGGTACTCACAACTTTCATACGACGGAAAGCTCAATAAAATTACAAGTTGTACTCAAGAACATTGTTAATGGATTATCTCTGGGCTGTTTTATCAAGATATAGCCTTACGTGATTTATTTAGAAAAATAAACGATTAAAACAAATTATTTTTAATATTGATTTATTCTTTGAATCAAGCAGTAATAAGAAGGTGCGTCTCCATGCACAGTTCAACAGTCGTTGTATCTTTGCTTTTCGTGAACCTCACGTCACGTAATTACATATCTCTCTAATTAACGATAAAATTCAGGAACCACCTATCACTTAATGTTAACGAATCCTGTGCAGACCTGCCGCTTAAGGAATTTCCTTTAGTTACGACAAATTATAATACACAATGCCACAGCTTCTCCCTTCTCCTTTGATTGGAAATTAATGACATCCATTTTGAACCAAAATAATAACTGAATGCTAAGTCAGCGATACATTTTTTTATCGACACTGTCTATCTCTCATTCGTTTTGTTGTAAAATAAACATTTTATTTATTTTTTATTTTATTTTCTCACATATTTTACTATGAAGTGCCTTTTTAGGTATTAATCACGTACCAGGGTAATGCTTCCTTCTTTACTTATTTTCAATTCACATGGAATTCCACTCGGACAATATCACCAAGCCAAATTTAATGCTAAATTATTGCATGTCCGAAATACGTTTCTTTCGTTCAAGTAGCTACTAGCAAACCACTAATGCCTCTGTATTTAAGACTCTTTTAAGAACTAGTGAAATTGTCTCTTTCAGTTAATTTTAATACTATTTACCTTTAGTCTGGGACTCAAGTTTTTTTGGAGAGAATTCACTTATTTTCAAATAATATTCGATATTTCTTTATTTCTTATTGACATACCGAAGCTTTATTTTAAGTTTCCCACTGTATCATAAATCACCGGCACTGAAAGAGCGCCATCAGTTCTCTATCCCAAGTAAAGCGGTTCAAAATTCAGAAAAAAAGCAACAAAAAAAAACTGAGTGCCACCATCAGTTTGGACCCAAAACTTGTTCAGTGGAATCAAAATTTAAGCCTCTTCAGGTGTTGGAGAATCGTGTCGCAGTATCGTTTCCTTATTTAATGGTCACTCGCAACCAAAAAATTTAAATAATGATAGTACTGTGACGCGCCTGCAAATGTGGTTGCAATGGGTTACTAGTTAACGTTAATGGTGAGATGCTGGCAGTTTGCGGGCGACCAACAGTGTGCGACTAATATGTGGTTGCGCTCCGAAGTTCCCTAGTGCCTGTTTAAGTTAGTATTTTACAAACCATCGCTACAGTTCAATGAATCCACGAATCTGTTCTCTACATCAATGACGCACCACACTATCCTCTTAATGTGCTCAAATCCTCCAAATAACAAAGCTAACACCCTATTCTCTCAGAGTGCGCTAATCATATATACTCAATTACCTCCGACTTTGAAAAGCAGGAACACTAGCTAGAAAATATGGAACAATGCAGATCAGCATATAACCTGAAATTCAAACGCGTATCAACAATAAGTGATTGGGCGCAGTACGGCCCCCGCTGTGAAATATTTCTCTCATTTCCATTACGTAGCCAGATCTCCCTAACTAGACATTTAACGATTCACGATGGGAACCACTAGACAGTTTTTCACTGATGGAAACTCGCAGAGTTAAACCAATCAACTATCTCAATCCAGTAATTATTCTGACCTTTAAGTACTCACACTACTGCAAGTTACGCTATTTCACTGCTACTATTCGTACTGCGGCTTATTGTAACTGTGAGCAGTGCTAACTTGACTGTCCAGTAAGACTTCTCCACGGTAACTCCCCGCAACGAACTTGACTATTACGTTCGACACCTTCACGATAAGCAACCGTAAGGTCCATTTTAAACCATTTTGCAAAAACGTACACAAACAAACGTACAGTTAAACCATTGCTTTTGACAATTACGTCATTATTGCTGATGACCGTCGATTATTCGTCTCACTGCCGGGTGCTGCTATTGTAAGATCTTTGCCGCCCGATGCACGTATGATCTTTGCCGCTCGAAACATGAATACTGTTGATCGCTTGTGAATTGGTCTCTACAACATTTCTGAACAAACACATAATGTAAGCAACATTACAATAACCTATAAAATTCAACCCATATCATTGCAAAATCAGATATTTCACCAATAAGCAAAGACGACAAAAGTACCGTGACGACAATTATTACAAATTTCCTCTGAGCCGTCACAAAGCCTGCCCTAGCTTGATTGAAATGCATTTACTTTCTGAATAAAAAACTTGGTGTTATCAGTAAGTATCTACCATGGAAGATAAAAGGAAGAAATTCATATAGTCAATGCATTGATGACATAACCGACATCCAAGCCAATATGAAGCGCGAGTTGAGCAACATCTCAAAGGGGAACTAACCAGACAGTTTCCCATCGTTCCATGAACAATCTGTGCATTTCACTCATATTGGGGGAAGCTACGCAGAACACTTGACGCATTGACACCATCTTAACTATTATCTGTTTTGTATTATCCCAGTCTTGAAATTTTTTGGACGGTAGACGCTTAAAGGCCAAAGCCCTTTTTACACGATGAATGAAAGCGTTCAAGAAAGATTATAGTCTACTGAAGCGCTCCAGGCTTTCTAGGCCCGAACTGTAAAGTCGTATAATCACTTTTCGCAGCATGATTCAATGATAAAAGTAAACGCAGCGTGCCGCTAGAAGCATAACAGTGCCAAAGTCGTGAAATTTACAAAGACTTTAAAACTTCCCCGAAAATTTTTACATAGAGTTCACTACACTCACTTGCTCAGAAACTTCCCTGTGATAGCGAACGACCATAAACAGAAACTGAACTCAACACATGGAATGTGCACCAGAAAGCAGTATGGTAGACTCAGCACTCAGCTGAGACGGGACCACAGCAGACAGTTACTAGCTCGCGCATGCGTAGTGAGGCCACCAGTACCGAATTTAGATCTGGCCCTATTACTATACCCCTAGAATTATCGCACTTTTATACGAAGGCGATAATAACAGTGAGTCCACTCACACGATGGACAGCCGCCATTCACGCAACTAGTCAGTCAATTACGATTTCGTTCATCGTGTCAAACGGTCATACGGAATTACTTAAATAACTCAGTATTCCTTTTTTATCCTTATGTAGTTCACAAATAAGACTTCAAGTAGATGATGTTACCTAACTTACGTAAAAAATTGTCCACTACTGAGTGAAATGGTGGTATATAAACCGCTTTTGAATTATTTCAGAATAAAAACAGTCTGTAACGTAGCCAGTTATTACGAGACAACATTCATTGCAGTAAAGCATGCAACTGTGTACCCCAGTGGCTACAGGATTGTGTCTTCGCTACGACTCACAGCGCAACTGACGCGACTATCCCTGAGAATGGTCTCAAGTAACATCTAGTGGAATGTTAATTCATGCCCCCTATGAATCTAAATAATCTATAGTAATTGTCATCCGACTTTGCTCAAACTTGGTCTACCTTCTTCTGTCATTAAGTAAAGGATCCTGTTAAATTTTCAGACTTTTATCTTTTACAGTTCTGGAGACTGAGAAAATTACTTAAGTGTCCAAAAACCGACACTTATGTTTCAAAACTCAGTAAGGAACAATAGCACTTTGTCTTTTATTATCATCTAAAGTCATAAATAGAGCTCTCAGTCTATAAAATCACTTATTTGGAATTTTTATTTTCAAAACTTTAATTACTCTCCTTTTCGTAGACTAAAAAATCATTCAGAATTATTATCTGCATATTATTTTGTTGTGTGAATACATGGGAGTGAATGAGAGAGTGTCTGTGGGACATACGTAAAAACTTGATACTATTTTATGTAAAAACTTATGAAATTTAATAGTGGGAAAATTGTGGTGCAGCCACGAAGTTGATGACGTATGTCGATCTGTGCTTCCTTTTGTAAGAAGACAGCCAGAATAGTAGTCGGAAGTGGAATAAGTTTCTAAATTAATCTAAAGATAATTTTGTATTTCGGCCTATTTTATTAAATATTATAATAAAAATTGGCATTGGAATGATGTAAATGATTTTCTGGTTAGTGATTGGCTCAGGCATGTTTTGCCGTCAGAATGCTCTAGAAGGATCATTTTGATTGGCCATTCAAACCATTAGCCAATCGGAATTAAGGTGTTCCCATGCGCAGAAAGCTACAGAGGCATAGAGTGGGGTGGCATAGAGAGAGTCGCTAGCCAACCTTTGTACGTGTAATATCATGCTAAATGTCAACAAGAAAATAACTTGTAAAATGAAGAACTGTTGAGTTCATTGTTGATAGGAAATGTCGTGATATAGGCAGTTGAAGTTATGAACATTTTGAGGACAATTTGATTAACTAATTGATGTGTTATGAGCGTGTGATATTTCGGTTTTAGTGAAATTCCACGTGGCATGTTCCGTATACTTTATGGAATACTTGAGCGAGCACTTTTAACTTTGAAGACCACTGATACGACCAAGGTTTCAACTCGCTATAGTAGCGGATCAGTGACTGTCAGATCGAACATTAATCGGGTCTGACACGTAGATATTCTGGCTGTTTTTCGGTGTGAAATTTTGGAGCATTGACTGTGAACTTGGAATGATACAGTAGTTAAAATAGTAAATTCCGACTTGATAGCAAATTTATGTGCTTCATTAAGAATAAAAACCAGTTTAATAAAATTTCTGAAGGGTTACTGCAGGTAAACTGCATTTTCCCACCATCTGAAATTTGTTAAAATGAACTTACAGGAACTCATTCGCAGCTCGAGTTACTGGGCCTCTGTGTGGTAGGTACTAGATCGTGGTTTCATCAACGCTTCTTTACATGGCCTAGAGCGTATCTACTACTGAAGAGGGAAGGGACGTCGTAAGGAAGCCATACTGAGGTAGGTGGACAATTAGTGAGAGAAACTGTAAGAGCGAACGAACAACAGCGACAACAAAACCCGCCTCGCTGCAATTGGTGCATTAGCGTCTGGGAAAAATAGGAAAGTTCGAGTGTATACGAACTTCAAAACGCAGCAGTGTAACCAACCCGATAAGTGAAAGACCCACACGCGCATAAGTGAACGTGAGTAGAACAGTAGTAGCGAAGTGGAAAAATATAACAGCAAGAGAAACTTCTGTAAGATGCGGCTGACAACATCAGCGACAGACGTGCATCGGGAGGCAGCGAGCAGCAGCACCCGGGAGTCCGCGGCAGTTGGCAACAGTGGCCAGAGTGGGGACTCTGCGGTAGCAGAGCTTGGTGAACGGACTCGGTGTACCATCTCGCCGTGCTGACAACGCAAGAGAAAAGCTAAGTAGTACTCTACTTCGATTTGTAGGTGTGTGTGCAAAGAAACTGTGTGACATGGCGGAAAATAATAATCAGGAGATAGAAGACGAGAAAGTGAAGGTGGATTTCGATAATATACAATATGCAGATGGTTTAATGCTTGGTGAATTTAGTTTTGATGTATCAAAATTAAATGTTAGTTGTTTACCTGAGTCAGTGTCTTCTAATTATGGGATAAAAAATGAACAGAGCATGGTTGAAGCTGGTATTAAATATATACGTGTTACTAGTACAAAAATATAGCAGGATCCAGTGTCAGTTGCTTGTGAGCTAAAAATAGTGTTTCGGTAATGTTAATGAATATTTTAACACATATGAAGGAAATGGGGTCTGATATGAACACTAAAATGAATGGGTTGCGCACTGAAGTTAATGGAATGGGTTTTGATATTGAAGCGAAAATGAATAAAATGGGTTCTGATGTAAAGAATTCTTTAAGGTCTGAGATAAATGGGTTGAACAGTGAAACAAATGGGTTGCACACTAAAGTTGATGGATTGATGTCTGAAGTTAATCAAGGGTTTAATAACTTGTCAGTATAAATGGAATCCAAAATCGAAAATAAAATTTCGAAATTAAGGAAGTCATGCTAAAATGATCTGACTTCGTTTAATAACAGTATTAAAAGTGAGATTATTCGAGTAAAACACGAGTGTAATCTGGCTGTTGTAACAGTGAAAAGTGAATTGACTACTCAAATTAAGCAGGTTGCTGTTGACGACAAACAGTTAACGGAACAAGTAAATTCAGAGGTAGATAAAATTCATGAACAGGTTAACAATGTGGGACAAAAATGTGAGGATAGTCATATAGCAATGGAAAATCAAATTAAGGAAGGAAAAAATGTGTGTCCGACGTTTGGAGTGCAAGTGACTAATAAAATCACTAACCTTGAAACTAACATCAGTCAGTTTAGTGCAGATGTGGATGAATGGTTGTGTAATCATTTAGGTAGACTAACCAGAGTAGAGCAAAATGTTAACAATGGTAGTGATTGTATTGTTTCTAATTAATCAGAAATTGCTTATGTCACTCATTGACAATTTTTGAGATTCGATCCGGTTAAAATGTACATCGAAAGGAATTTTGGAGTGATTTTGAAGACGTGTTGCCCAAATCTTGGAATGACAAACAGAAAATTGGGTTTATCACTTCAAATCTAATGGGAGAGGCTAGAATTTGGGGAAATTTGGCCTCAGATAAATATGACAAATTATTGGAAATTAAGCAGCTCTTTTTCGAGGAATATTGGGGAAAAAGGAAACAAATAGAAATTTTGAATAAGTTCTGGTCTGGGGAAAAATAGGATCCCAAGAAAGTGAGTGTTAAAAGGTTTGTACAAAAATTGATAACGACTTTGTCCTATTTGAACTCGAAAGTGGGAACTGTGCAAGGTATTATGGGAATAGAGAATAAGTTACCACTATACTGGCAAAATAAAATAATATTATCTCCTAGGTATGAAATAGACCGACTGATTCATTGTCTTGAGAGGGTGGAGAATATTTTAAGAAAGGAGGATAGTTCAAGAAATGATTATACACCTCCCATTAGGCAAAGTGAAAACGGAGTCGATGTAAATGTAAACAGAATAGGAGTACAGAGATCCAATAATTACAGAGGCAGTTACCGAGGGTGAGGAGGTACTGTAGGAAAGAGATTCAATGACAGAGACTAAAACACTGAGTACCGACAGCAGAAATCAGCTGATGGTACGGAGTGGTGCAGAGCGCCAGGCAAAAGAAATGTTAGGGGCAATGACCGCATAGAGGAGGTGGAAAACTAATAGCAGTCTGTAACGCCGCTAGCGTTTGCAGACTGAAACAGCACAAATTAAACTCACTAGCAAAACCACTTGTGAGAAAGGCACCAGTTGACCAGCATTGGGGTGATATTACAGAAACCAAGAGTGCCTCCTGTAGAAAGTAGTCTTTATCAGGGAAATGAAATGGCATTTTGTGAGAGAAAAAGGCAAAATAGAGATTATAGGAACCAGTTTAATAAGGAACAGATAGCAGAAAGTGATGATTTAGAACAGGGGGTGAGGGTGAAGAAGCACTGCCAAGCAGATGAGGGTCTTACCTTAGGCTGTTGAATTAGTACAATAATAGGAGAAATGGTATTGGAAGTGCCAGAGGAAATGTATAAGAGGGCTCAGGAAGTGTTAAAAGAGATTAATTGGAGTAGTTTCAGACAGCGAGGAGGAAGAAACAGAAGAAGAGGAAGCAGAGGATAATGGTGTAAATTCTGACAACACCTGGGGAAGGGTTTGCATAATAAGATGTTATTACAGAAGGTGAGGATTCAGAGAAATCTTTCAATTTGTCATTAACGGACAGACTAATGCAAGCTGCCACAATTAAAGAAGAGAAAGAGAACCCAGTAAATATGTGTGTAAACTCCACAGGAGGAGTAGTTTTTAATAGACATGAAGTAGTGCAGGATTTATTAGATGAGCCTGAGTTTGAATTCAGAGACGTAAATGTAGGACAACCTATAGTTGAAGTAATGGTATTTAATGAAAAGTTCCTTTTTTATTAGATAGTGGTTCTGCTGTACGTGCAGTGTCACAGATTTCTGTAAACACTCTCCGTCATAGTAAAGAGATGGTTATAATGCCGGTTAGTGGATTAAATATCATTGTGGCCACTGGAGAAAGTAAAAAAGTAGTCAAACAGGAAATTATGCTACCTGTTAATATAGGTGGGGTGCAAACAGAACAGAACTGTTTAATAATTAATCGACATAATACAGAAATTCTGATAGGTGCCGATTTCTTACAAAGGTATTAAGGAAAAGTAGTTATGGTAAATGAAAGGACAGTAGCTATTCCTTTCACTGGAAAAAGATTCTATGTAGCCAATAAACGAAGTAACTTTCCTATTAGGTACTGCACAACTTAAGAATATATTGAGGGATATAACGAATATGGAAAAGGAAGGAAGTAGATCCTTCTGAGGCAGAGGGATTGCCAAAGATCAGTAATTTGACGAGATACATAAAGAAGGAAGATAGAGACAACAGTAATTAGGAGGTCTCAGATGACGCGTCTTCTTTGCGTCGTAGATGTTTGACGAACACCAGGCATCTTAAGTTGTTGGCAATATTATTTCCTTTTGATTTCCTATTGTCGACCTAACTCCTCATCGTTCAGAACTTTTGCTATCATCTTTACTTCTTCCCTGTTACAGTGGAGTTAGTAGATAAAGAGAGTAAAAAAGTTAGTGGTAAAAAGGCAAAAAGAAGACAAGTTTTGAAAACAGATGACTAAAACACTAACCTGAGTGGATGTGGAATGAAAGTGACACTGAAAGAAAACAAGATGTTTGCGATAAAGGCAGAAGAAATGTGCCTGTTAAATGAGTAAATGAATTTTGGATATGAGGTGTGTTTCAGAGCCACAGAAGTTGGCATGTGAAATTTTCAGGGTTTTCAATAATATTACATTCTCTTGGTATAATTGGTATATGATGTGTAATTGAGAAACACAGAAGGTGACACGAATCATTTTCAGTGTGTTTAATAATTTTGCATTCTCTTTGTATATGATAGCTTATTTTATATAAGGTAATGAAAGTTAAATAGTAACTGTAAAGGACATAATTTTTGAAAAGAGAAAGTTAATAGGAAAAAATGTTTGTAAACGTTTTCGAAATGACTAACGCTTTCAGCAGGAACTTGCTTAAGACATAAAATGATTTGTGGAAAAGAGAGTAAAGTAGAGGTGCCAAATTGGGTACTGTTCGTAACTTTGAAGGATAGTTAATTCATTTTTTAGTGAAAGGAAAAATAATATTGGCTGAGGCTATTGTATACAAGATGTTATATTGCAATGAATATAGAGTTGACATAGATAAAGAATTGTGTGAAAAGGAGAAGTAAATTTTGATGTACAGTAACACTTTTGGAAAACTTCTCCTTAGAATTGAGAACGAAAAATTTTGACTATGAGTAAAATATGTATGTTTGGTTAGGATACATACATTAAGAATGTAAACTTTGACATGCTGTATTTTACAGGTACGAAAATTTGACAAACTCGAGACGAGACTATGTGAACCCGATTCATAACTGAGGACTGGACAATGTACCTCAGTGAAGTGTCTATAAAGCAACCGATGAGTATGTGTTAAAATGAAAGTTGTTATCACCCATATGTTTCAACAGAAAGTAAAGTGTTTAGATAAAAAACAAATTCACCAAAGCGATCAGTAAGTCAGTGTAAAAAGAGCGAAACACCATGTTTTCGTCTACTAAAAAGGACCCACACCAAAGCGATTAAAGTAATTAATTTGATGAACACTACAACAGCAAGGGTAAAATGTTTAATTTTGGGTAAAAGGTTACATAGAAAGAACGCTCCCCACGGTGATTAAAATGGTTTAGTTGATTTCATGAGCACTCGAGTAGCAATTGTAAAGTGGATAGATATAAAAATGACCATCAACACAGCGATAAAAATAGTGTAGTGGATTTCTTAAACGCTGGCAATGCGACTTGTAAAATGTTTGATTCTGTTCAATCTATATAAACATTTGGAAACTAATTTTGTTTCCAGAAATTTGTATCTTCAAGGAAAATTTAAATATGTACTGATTTAAGAGGTTTGTTAGATCTATTACCGTGGAAAAAGGTTAAAATGCGTAATTTGGTAAAAACGATATTATTTCTGGAGAAACAAGGAGAATTTTTTAAATTAATTTTGTTACTCACTATGAAGTCCATTGCCTTTGCCATTTGACGTAACAGTGTAGAAAATTGTAACGTAATTTTTGATAATTTGTTCAGCTGGAAAATTTTTGTTTGTATGTAGGAAGAATGTTCATTAGAAGCACCATAGTTAAACGTATCGGTGTAGTCAAAGAGATCAGTTATAACAATTCCATTGTAAGAACTTCAAATACACTCAAGACCAATTTTAGGTTCTTGGGGAGTGTGTAACGTAGCAAGTTATTATGAGACAGAATTCATTGCAGTAAAGCATGCAACTGTGTACCCCAGTGGCTACAGGATTTTGTCTTCGCTACGACTCACAGCGGAACTGACGCTACTATCAATGAGAATGGTCTCAAGTAACATCTAGTAGGAATGTAAATTCATACCCCCTATGAATCTAAATAAACCATAGTAATTATCATGCGATTTTGCTCAAAGTCCGCAGCTCGTGGTCGTGCGGTAGCGTTCTCGCTTCCCACGCCCGGGTTCCCGGGTTCGATTCCCGGCGGGGTCAGGGATTTTCTCTGCCTCGTGATGACTGGGTGTTCTGTGTTGTCCTTAGGTTAGTTAGGTGTAAGTAGTTCTAAGTTCTAGGGGACTGATGACCATGGATGTTAAGTCCCATAGTGCTCAGAGCCATTTGAACCATTTTGCTCAAAGTTGGTATACCATCTTCTGATATTAAGTAAAGGATCCTGTTAAATTTTCAGACTTTTATCTTTTACAGTTCCGGACATTGAGAAAATTACTTAAATTTCCAAAAACCGACACTTATGTTTCAAAACTCAGGAAGGAATACTAGCACTTTGTCTTTTATTATCGTCTAAAGGCATAAACAGAGTTCTCAGTGTATAAAATCACTTATTTGGAATTTTTCTTTTCAAACTTTAATTACTCTGCTTTTCGTAGCCTCCAAAATCATTGAAAATTAGTATGTGCTTATTATTTTGTTGTGTGAATACATGGGAGTGAATGAGAGAGTGTCTGTGGGACAGACGTAAAACCTCCATACTATTTTATATAAAAACGCGTGAAATTGAATCGTGGGAAAATTGTGATGCAACTACGAAGCTGATGACATATGTGGATGTGTGCTTGCTTTTGTAAGAAAGCAGCCAGAATAGTAGTTGTAAGTGGAGTAAGTTTCTAAATTAATTTAAAGATTATTTTGTATTTCGGTCTATTTTATTAAATATTATATTAAAAATTGGCATTGGAATGATGTAAATAACTTTCTGGTTAGTGACGTGCTCAGGTAAGTTTTGCCGCTAGAATGATCTAGAAGGATCATTCTGATTGCTCATTCAAACCATTAGCCAATCAGAATTAAGCTCTTCCCGTGCGCAGAAAGTTAGATAGGAATAGAGAGGGGTGGCATAAAGAGACTTAGGCAGTTTAAGTTACGATCATTGTGAGGATAATTTGATTAATTAATTGATGTGTTATGAGCGCGTGATGTTTCGGTCTTAGTGAAATTCCGCGTGGCATGTTTCGTATACTTTATGGAATACCTGGGCTAGCACTTCTAACGTTGAAGACCACTGATACGACCGAAGTTTCAACTCGCTGTAGTAGTGGATCAGTGATTGTCACATCAAACATTAATCGGGTCGGACTCATAGATATTGTGGCTGCTTTTCCGTGTGAAATTTTGGAATATTGACTGTGAACTTGGAATGATACAGCAGTTAAAATAGTAAGTTCCAATTTGATAGCAAATTTATGTGCTTCATTAAGAATAAAAACCGTTTACTAAAATTTCCAAAGGCTTACTGCAAATAAACTGCATTTTCCCACCACCCGGAATATTTTAAAATCAACTTTACTGTGAAGTACCTAAAATATAGTCTCAGATATTTCTCATTATAATATTTTCGTTGTAAATGACCCTCATAGATAGCTTAGCACGTAATTACGTCTTTTTCAGTATTCGAGGAATCACGCTGACGTGTCGGTCAGCCAGAGTGTGGTTTTAGATGGTTTTCCACATCCGATAACGTGAATTCCGGGCTATTGTTCATGCCTCGCATCAGTTGCAACACTCGAATACATTTCTAAAACGTTCACGCATTTTCACATGGAACAACACTAAACACAGACACATGGGCTACACAAATTCTGCCTCATGAAGGAAGAGGTGGCGACAGGAGGGGCATCCGGCAGCTTTCTACCATTGAAACTGCCAAGTCCAGGTTAACATACCTACTCTGTGAAGATACAGGATAAACTCAGGAAAAAGTTTAAAAGTGTAAGATTTTTTATTGTTAATCTTCTGGATGGCTCTACTCCATTGTAACACTCGATTTTGTGACGCTGGTTAAACTACCATTTCTTTTTTTCATCATTCGAGCGTCAAAAATGTCGTAACCTGTATCTGTGAATGGAAAAGGTCTGCACATGCAACGGCACCTGATTTGAAAGAGTATACAATAGTGGAACAAGAGATCATTCCGAAGCAGCCAACTGGAGGCAACAAAATGTGGTTTTATTCAACATTCAGCAGTTGTTTCGACGCATGTAAAACCATTTTCTTCTAAAATACCTGTAATCTGGAGACAATGTAGCAGCAATAACTACAGACCCGGAGACACACATATCAAAATTACGCGTCATACAGAGACTATATCCCCACAAAGGGGTGGCAATATCAATATATCACAAAACATAACCAAAAGCATAAAAACTAGTACTAACCAAAATTTCACATTAGAAAAACATCAAAAATACAGCGATCAGTCATTTGTCCAATGAACCTGTGTTTTCAGGGTGCATCATTGCATACATTTGTAAATATGCATTTCACTTATTAGCCGTTTATGACGCAAGCGTACTTCAACCTCGACGCACGTACCATCTGCCTAGGTTTCCTGGTGTTCACGCCTTCCGCTTGTTTTCAGTCGATGTGCAGCTCTTAACATGACCTGGCATTTTATTTCACTGGTTTTATTTCTGGTTTTTAATTATTCTTACTTGACAAGACGTGATCACAGGGACAGCATATTTAATAATGGATACAATAATGTGCACTGACAGTATATTTTCACTGGACATATGAGAGATTCCTTCATAATTTGTTTTTCCTGTGTAAAATTTTAGTAAGGACTAGTTCTTATGCTTTTAGTTACGTTTTATGATGCATGTGATATTCCCACCCTTCAGTGGGGATCTAGTGACTGTATGGCGTGAAATTTTGACATGTATGTTCCCAGGTTTGTAGTTATTACTGTTACAATGTCACCAGGTTACATTTATTTCTGAGGAAGAACGGTTTACATCCGTGTAAACCATGGTCAAAGGTTCAATAAAACCACCTTTCGGTTCAACGGGCTGCCTGCTTTGGATTTATTTAATGATCTCTACCCGTTGCTGAGGCGCAGCAATGTCCAAAACATTAAGCGAATAGTGGAAACCTTGGTGGGCGGATTCGAGTCATTTACCTCGTAGTGTGTACATAATGGCACTCCACAGTTTATTGGTTTCGCGTTAATTCGAGTTTTCTCCCCCGACGTGTCCTAACTCAGCCGTTCCTCATCTTCATCAGTAGATGGCATTTCGCCGCAATTGTTGGTTTGCGCTAATCCAGAAAAGTACCCTTTTAAATTCTGTGTGCACCCAAACACCGCGGTGCCCTCCTCGCAATACAACAATGCTTTCTTATAGGATTGCATTGCTCATAACTAGAACTGCAGCAGAAGAAAGTACATAAGCCAGTGAAAATAGTTGTTTATTAATGGATTTAGGCCTCTTATGCGCTACGTATATAACCTTGAGGTTTTCCAATAAGTTTTCCATTCGATCAGAGTGCTGTTGATTCTAAGGTTCTGACCACTGTGCTTCAGTTATCTTTTTTCGTTCCCTTTGGATTCTATGACCTTCGCTGGAATCGTATCTCTGTTCGAAATTTCATATTCTCCTGTTTTTGTCTCATTCAGATCGCTTCTGACATCTTGTAGTCACTTGCACCACGAGGACTTCTCCTGCCTGTTATTTTTAAAAATTGTCTTGCATATTTTACTTTCATACACTCGAACAAGACGTCCATGACACACCCTTCTAAGGCTTCTAGTCTTTAAATTTTGTTGTTCAGTTTTCTTGTACAGATTTTCATTATTTCTGCTTGTAACCTCCCCCTCACTTACCGACCTTAATGACAGTGAAAAATGAAACCGCGTGTACCTAATGGGAGTTTTGGAAAAGCAATCGTCACCGAAGTTAACCTGTCGGTAAAGAGGGAGGAAAGGGTTACATCTAAATGAAAGGAAATGTGCTAATGAAACTGGTGGAAATGAATTTTGAAAAGGGGTAAAGTTAATAAAGAAAGTAAATGTGCAGCAGTTACGTTAACAATTAACTAGCGGTAATTAGGTATTTGAGATTTGGGGGAAATCACGGTCGCCAGTCCTAAGGACAATTACTATAGTAACTGAAAAAGAAAGGTTATTACACATATAATTGGCACTAGAAGCGTGGCAACTGAAGGTTGACACGTGTAGTGAGAAAACTGGAAGTTTCTGAGAAGTAATAAATTTCGCTACACCCTGACTTAATTTAGCAAAAGAATTAATAAAACCGGGAAATTGAAAGTTAATTTAGTGACTGAAGTTAGTAGTGAGCTTTCTTTCTGAAGCACATCGAAATTCAGTAAAATACGGTTAGTCTTGGACTACCTCAACAATCATTTCAAAAACTACTTGAATCTACGCAATTTAGAAATAAGAGATTTAACTTTGAACTTGAATTAAATGATTCCGAACAATTAACAATAGTAAAATTTAGTACGTACCAAGCTGAGCTGCAGTCACAGGTAAGCTAAAATATGGTAACAAAACTCGCACTCTTAATTTGTGCTTGTGTAATCTAAATAGTGTAGCCAGCTATAAATACTTTAACCGAATTTTGAAATTAAAGCAGTGAAAACGAGTTAGCTATATTACTCTAATGCTGGCGTTTGAATTTCAACGACACTCGGGTTCATTTCGGGAAAGGAAGAGACTCTGCTTGGTAATGCAATTGGGACAATGAGCAACAAACGTTCATGCTAAGTTGCTGTAATTATAGTGACGAAAATGGAACAGTTTGAAAAGCTGAGGTCTGCCATACAGTTCTAAAACTTTACGTGCGTCCAGTCTTCCTTGTCGGTTGATTGAAGGTTTGAAGCCGTCGGTCTAGGAGGTGGCGACAGTCACTCATTGTCGGCCGTCGCTGTTGCAGAAGCTGGATGTTGGCGCGCCTTCTTCTCGACACGGTCACCAGACGAAACGGGCTCTTGATGTGCGCTAGTTAATGTTTCCCGTCCGCGACACCATGTCAGAAACTATCATCGCAAGTCGAGCGCAATTACATGCTGCCAAACCCCGAAAGCGCGGCAACTCGCGGGAGCGTCACATAACACGCCTGCTCCACTCGCTACTCCCGCCACACTCCCTCTGCTCAGCCCGCGCTCCACGGGGCAGAGTTAACACTACCAAAGATCCTACACACTTTGATTCTTCACACGACCTATCGACGTAATCGTTCGATAGCAGTCTTCCCTAGGCAAGACCCAGCGTAAAAATACAAATAATATTTACGAAACCAACCAATTATACATCGACATAAATGTATAAATCTATATATACAAACAGTAAAACAATTACAATATACAAAGAGACAGAAATGTCATATCTTGAGGTAACAAAGCAAGGAAAAAAATAATAGTACAATAGATGGAAATAGGAGGATATGCATTTCCGGCGTTACATGCTCCGTATTCGACGCCATGTTTTGTTTACCCAAAATTTTTTCTTGTTATTTTCCTCTCTTTCTTTTCTGTTTCTTTTATTTTATCAAATCTAATCAGTAAACGAGGTATAAACATTGTGGAAAATAATTGTGGTAAGGCCTTATGGGACGAAACTGCTGAGGTCATCGGCCCCCAAGCTTACACAATAAACTAACTTAAACTAACTTACGCTAAGGACAACACATACACCCATGCCCAAGAGGGGACTCGAACCACCGGCGGGGGGAGCCGCGCGAACTGTGACAAGACGCCTTGGACCACGCGGCAAGCATTGTGGTTTCATTACTGTTCCGTAGTGTCCTAACTTTGCTTGAAAATAGATAGATCTCATATCGTGCTCATCTTTAGTCAGCTGAAATGCCACTTCCATTTTATGTGCCGTGAGTATATTAGCAATGCCATTACGGCTGATCTTCTGTAATAAATTTATTAAATTTTGAAATTCTTTCGTAATATGCTGATGAAATTTTGTGTATCCTTTATATTTGTCATACATTCTGTGTTTGCCTAAGATATTTGAAGACCTGTTTCCGCTGCAATTCTTTTCAAAATATTGATTTTTTCTTATTACCATTGCCGTGTCTACAGACAGTATTGCAAAATCGTCGGTCAAAGTACCTACTTAAAACAGTTCATTGAGGATGAAAATGAGAAATCATTCATCTACTTATGAGATGGAACAGTTACTACTACACTGTGTAACAGTGGCAATTTGGAAGCTTTTATGATGTGTTTACATTTGTACTGCTTTTGGTGATAGTCGGAATTTCATGTATCCTGCCGACATGTGTCACACCATTCTTTTTCACACCGTGCATCATACACTTTCAATGGGCTTTGCAATATTCCACCGAAAGTTGCAACTGAGGTACGCCCCGTGACATCTACATCTACATCTACATCCATACTCCGCAAGCCACCTGACGGTGTGTGGCGGAGGGTACCTTGAGTACCTCTATCGGTTCTCCCTTCTATTCCAGTCTCGTATTGCTCGTGGAAAGAAGGATTGTCGGTATGCCTCTGTGTGGGCTCTAATCTCTCTGATTTTATCCTCATGGTCTCTTCGCGAGATATATGTAGGAGGGAGCAATATACTGCTTGACTCTTCGGTGAAGGTATGTTCTCGAAACTTTGACAAAAGCCCGTACCGAGCTACTGAGCGTCTCTCCTGCAGAGTCTTCCACTGGAGTTTATCTATCATCTCCGTAACGCTTTCGCGATTACTAAATGATCCTGTAACGAAGCGCGCTGCTCTCCGTTGGATCTTCTCTATATCTTCTGTCAAACCTATCTGGTACGGATCCCACACTGCTGAGCAGTATTCAAGCAGTGGGCGAACAAGCGTACTGTAACCTACTTCCTTTGTTTTCGGATTGCATTTCCTTAGGATTCTTCCAATGAATCTCAGTCTGCCATCTGCTTTACCGACGATCAACATTATATGATCATTCCATTTTAAATCACTCCTAATGCGTACTCCCAGATAATTTATGGTATTAACTGCTTCCAGTTGCTGACCTGCTATTTTGTAGCTAAATGATAAAGGATCTATCTTTCTGTGTATTCTAAGCACATTACACTTGTCTACATTGAGATTCAATTGCCATTCCCTGCACCATGCGTCAATTCGCTGCAGATCCTCCTGCATTTCAGTACAATTTTCCATTGTTACAACCTCTCGATACACCACAGCATCATCTGCAAAAAGCCTCAGTGAACTTCCGTTGTCACCAACCAGGTCATTTATGTATATTGTGAATAGCAACGGTCCTATGACACTCCCCTGCAGCACACCTGAAATCACTCTTACTTCGGAAGACTTCTCTCCATTGAGAATGACATGCTGCGTCCTGTTATCTAGGAACTCCTCAATCCAATCACACAATTGGTCTGATAGTCCATATGCTCTTACTTTGTTCATTAAACGACTGTGGGGAACTGTATCGAACGCCTTGCGGAAGTCAAGAAACACGGAATCTACCTGTGAACCCGTGTCTATGGCCCTCTGAGTCTCGTGGACGAATAGCGCGAGCTGGGTTTCACATGACCGTCTTTTTCGAAACCCATGGTGATTCCTACAGAGTAGATTTCTAGTCTCCAGAAAAGTCATTATACTCGAACACAATACGTGTTCCAAAATTCTACAACTGATCGAAGTTAGAGATATAGGTCTATAGTTCTGCACATCTGTTCGACGTCCCTTCTTGAAAACGGGGATGACCTGTGCCCTTTTCCAATCCTTTGGAACGCTACGCTCTTCTAGAGACCTACGGTACACCGCTGCAAGAAGGGGGGCAAGTTCCTTCGCGTACTCAGTGTAAAATTGAACTGGTATCCCATCAGGTCCAGAAGCCTTTCCTCTTTTGAGCGATTTTAATTGTTTCTCTATCCCTCTGTCGTCTATTTCGATATCTACCATTTTGTCATCTGTGTGACAATCTCGAGAAGGATCTACAGCGCAATCTTCCTCTGTGAAACAACTTTGGAAAAAGACATTTAGTATATCGGCATTTAGTCTGTCATCCTCTGTTTCAGTACCATTTTGGTCACAGAGTGTCTGGACATTTTGTTTTGATCCACCTACCGCTTTGACATAAGACCAAAATTTCTTAGGATTTTCTGCCAAGTCAGTACATAGAACTTTACTTTCGAATTCATTGAACGCCTCTCGAATAGCCCTCCTCACACTACATTTCGCTTCGCGTAATTTTTGTTTGTCTGCAAGGCTTTGGCTATGTTTATGTTAGCTGTGAAGTTCCCTTTGCTTCCGCAGCAGTTTTCTAACTCGGTTGTTGTACCACGGTGGCTCTTTTCCATCTCTTACGATCTTGCTTGGCACATACTCATCTAACGCATTATGTACGACGGTTTTGAACTTTGTCCACTGATCCTCAACACTATCTGTACTTGAGACAAAACTTTTGTGTTGAGCCAACAGGTACTCTGAAATCTGCTTTTTGTCACTTTTTCTAAACAGAAAAATCTTCCTACCCTTTTTAATACTCCTATTTACGGCTGAAATCATCGATGCCGTAACCGCATTATGATCGCTGATTCCCTGTTCTGCGTTAACTGTTTCAAATAGTTCGGCTCTGTTTGTCACCAGAAGGTCTAATATGTTATCGCCACGAGTCGGTCCTCTGTTTAACTGCTCAAGGTAGTTTTCAGATAAAGCACTTAAAAAAATTTCACTGGATTCTTTGTCCCTGCCACCCGTTATGAACTTCTGAGTCTCCCAGTCTATATCCGGCAAATTAAACTCTCCACCCAGAACTATAACATGGTGGGGAAATCTACTCGAAATATTTTCCAAATTATCCTTCAGGTGTTCAGCCACAACAGCTGCTGAGCCAGGGGGCTATAGAGACATTCAATTACCATGTCTGAGACTGCTTTAACCGTGACCTTCACCCAAATCATTTCACATTTCGGATCTCCGTCAATTTCCTTCGATACTATTGCACTTCTTATCGCTATAAACACGCCTCCCCCTTCACTGTCCAGCCTGTCTCTGCGGTATACTTTCCAATCTGAGTTTAGGATTTCATTACTGTTTACGTCTGGTTTCAGCCAACTTTCTGTCCCTAGTACTATATGGGCGTTGTGACCGTTTATTAATGAGAGCAGTTCTGGGACCTTTCTGTAGATGCTCCTGCAGTTTACTATTAGCACATTAATATTGTTATTCCCTGTTGCATTTTGCCTACTCCTACCTTGCCGCGTCTCAGGAGGCGTCTTGTAGGGCCTAGGGAGGGGATTCCCTAACCTAAAAAACCCCCATGTGCACTCCACACGTACACCGCTACCCTTGTAGCCGCTTCCGGCGTGTAGTGCACGCCTGACCTATTCAGGGGGACCCTACATTTCTCCACCCGATAGCGGCGGTCAAGAAATTTGCAACCCAGATCTCCGCAGAATCGTCTGAGCCTCTGGTTTAAGCCTTCCACTCGGCTCCAAACCAGAGGACCGCGATCGGTTCTGGGAACGATATTGGGAGGAAGGTCAATCACGTCTGTTGCTGGTCTGTTGCAGGGAGGTCAGTCGCATATAAGAGGAACACGTGATGCGGATTAAATTATCCAACGGGTAGAACTAAGAACATACCAGTTACTGGAAACTAGCGTTACGCCCAGGCAAAGTGGGTGTAATTACAGTTGACAATCGAAGAAAAAACTTGGCAAACGGGTGGATCCACTCATGCTACATGGAGGCAGTGTGAATATGCAAAGTACAGCGTCGTCTCATCGCGCGGCCTAGCCACGTCTGCGCCTGCTGCTGCTATATAATTACATCTCCAGCTAACGTTCTCTTCGGACGAGAACGTCTCTGCCAGGTTCTTCCTTACCTCTGCGTCGCAGTTCGTGGAACCCTGAAAGTAGAATCCGCTCGCCTAAACTGTCTTCTCGGAAAACCGGCACATACCTTTTTTTCGGCGATCACTCTCGGAGGCCGCAGTGGCTGTCACGATTTGTCCTCTTGGGAGAAACCGCCCAGCAGGCACTCGCTCGCATTCCAGGAACGTAACATTTTAAGCAACAGGCAGCTATTTCGGATTGTTGTTAAGGAGGGCCAGGTGCTCCTTTCCTGTCCCTTAGTCCGATAACGACCAGCCACACATTACGTTATATACACTGCAGCTACAGTAGCAGGATGCTTACCACTCCGTTTGCATGTTTTCCAGGAAATCGTTTCTAAAAAATGGAACAATGTAGGCTCCCTTTTAAGTACATACAAAATAAAATTATTACTTATTAAACATGTGACCATAAACAAGATTACTGTAACACTGAAATAAGTTACGTTTCGAGTGTGTTCCTCCGAGGATCATATTTATTAATCTTAAGCTACAACTTTAATTAATAACCCTGCATAGCTTATATTATATGACTACACTTTCATTATTGAACCACAAAATCCGACATACAGGTGGTTGTTTTCATCACTATTCGCTCTTTTATTACGTTGTATTTATTAGGTTTATCTCACACGCTCCGCATGGACTCACGTTGTAATCTTTCCTTTTCTTCTTTCAACGAAAATAATAGTCGTAAGATCGTGAATCAATTTTTAGTTGTTAGTGGACTACTATTACGTGTACTGGTTGTGCTGTTCGATATTTTATGGTAAACTCAGACCACTATGAAATTACATAGGCATCAAAGTAAATTATAAAAATTAAAAATATGACTTTTCGATACATACGGATACTTCGCCAACAGAAAGTATAGAAAATTTGCAAACAAGAATTGTTATTCAATATTTTTTTACTAAGTGATTAATAACGTCAAACTCTTGTTTATATGAACGACTGTCAGGAGCTGTCTATGGCCAGAACAGAAAGTTGTGAATAGATATCGTAAGAAGCAGTCGCTTGGGATACTTTGTGATACGTGTTGACAATAGGCGGCAGTTGTGTCCAAAGAAAAGTGTACCATACTCGTACGATGACATTCGCCAGGGTTAGAGGCCAGATCTTTTTATCCATTTTGTGATTACAGTGTGTCAGCTTTATGACATATTTATAATGTCGTCATTTTATGTATGAGTTTGTTGTATGTTCTTGGAAGTTGTTGTTTGTGAGCTACACAAAAGTAGCAATATGTCCGAAAATAGTGTCTTATTTCAAAATTGGTACATTACTTTACGGTTCCATTCAGGAGTATCGATACCACCCTTGACTTTCCGTAGACACCGAAAAGTCGTTATCTACAGGATGAACCAGAACTCCACCGACTAACTTTCAGAGGCTGGTCTGGGATACCTTCCGACTATTTTGGTATTGGGACTCATGGTCTCCGGCGGCTCGTTACAGAGTAATAATGTATTTCACTATTGGCTTGTTAACACAGTCACACTTCTTTCGGTCAAAATATCTACACAGCACTGAAGAAGCCGGTAAGGTACAATAACCGAAGTACAGGTTGACACACGGTAGACGGACGGTTTTTAATGATTAATACTCAGCCAACTTTAAAATTAATGCATGTTTATTAACACAAAATCTAAGCTCATTATTTGCCATTTTATTTAACATAGTTATTTGTGAAAAATAATGTCTTCAACGTGATGTCCATCATTTCGAACGCAGGACTCAAGTCTCTTCTCAAAATCCTCCAGCACACGGACTAAAATCTCTGCAGGGATGGCAGCAATTTCTTGAATGATTGCCTTCTTCAACTAGTCCAAATTTCGTGGTTTGTGGATATAGACACAGTTCTTAAGGTACCTCCACAGAAAAAGTCACATACTGACAAGTCGGGAGACCTGGGAGGCCAAGGAACATTGCCAAAACGTGAGATAATCCTGCCAGGAAACATGCGTCTAGGAACTGTCATTGAAGTGTTTGCGGTGTGCGATGTTGCCCCATCCTGCTGGAACCAAACGCGTTTTAAAGGCATTCGTCGTATTCGTAGTTCTGGTTTCAAGAATGTTTCAAGCATACGAATGTAACGAATCGAATTAACAGTAACTGTGGCCCTGTTCTCTTCAAAAAAAAAAAAAAAAATTTCCAATAATGCCAATGGAGCCAAGAACACACCAGACTGTTACTGTTTCTGAGTGTAGAGGACGCTGGTGGATAAGATGTGGATGCTCTGGAGCCCAGTAACGTAGGTTTTTCTTATTCACGGTCCCGTTTAAATGTAAATGAGCTTCATCGCTCATTAATAAAATTTCATTTTCGTTCGATCCCAAAATCACTTGCATTCTGTAAGCGAAGTCTTCTCGTACAGCAAAATCAATTTCCTTAAGTTGTTGGACAATGAGTATTTTGTAGGGATGGATTTTTAATTCTTTATGCAAAATTCGTCTAACCGATTCACGATTGATTCGTAACTCACTAGCATGACGTCTAGCTGACCGTCCTTGGTTCTGACTGCCGCTTGCCTTACCCTTTCAACATTTTCTGGTGTCGTTACTCTGCGTCTCAGGCCAGTATGCTTCTTATCCAGTATGTTTCCAGTTGATCTGAAGTTTTCCACCCATCTGATGATTGTGTAACGTCTCGGAACAGCTCCATGTCGACCGATATTGAACTGCGCACGAAACAATCGCTGCATAGCAGTAATAGACTCACCACTTTTCACGAAACTGTCATAGACAAACACCCGACGTTGCAAGTCCCACTGCTCCATAGTGACAAAGTAAATGAAATGGCGTCTTATGTGGATCAAAACTATCCGCACCACGACCACCTCCCACCACCGCGCCCACAGTACTACACAATTCAAAACCGTCCTCCTCCCGTGTGTCAACTTGTACAAAACAACACAGAGTAATGTAACAACCTTCAGACGAAGTACGTACACTTTTATCATAGGGTGTTCAATCTGTTCTATCAGTGCACAGTGGTGAAACTTTCAGCTGTCCTTTATTTTGCACAATTCGCTACTGGTTTCGGGCAATGACCTCTGGCATAAACGGCAGGAAAGTTATACCACAATTTGAACAAAAGTAGTTATGCCATAACTTTCCTGTCGTTTGTGCTAGCTAAGCTTGATAATGGTCACTGAACGAAACTAGTAGCATACTGTGCAAAATAAAAAAGAATTACGTTTCACAATAAATTTTAACAATTATTTGGTGGCTGATTATCCTCACCTGCAAACATACATAAAATACAGAACTGTTCCCTTACAGGTATTGTCCAAAATTTGTGTCACCATGATCACTGCAGAGTGTACAGCGACGCACCATCGACTGTCTTACACAGCAACACACTTCCTTACACGTTCAAGAATTCTAGGAATTTGACGTACTAATCCCGAGGTTATGATAACAACAGCAACCAGATCCGAACTAGTACCAACAGAAGTCTCATAAACTGGTCTGTTCACATCCTGCCAGTAAGAGAAGTCCATTGGCGTCGTGTCTGGTGGCCGAGGTAACGGGAACAGGACCACTGCGACCAATCCATCTTCGTCCAAACGAAATGGAGTAACTCTGTCACGAGCCGCCCGAGACCTTGGGATCAAAATGGTTCAAATGGCTCTAAGCACTAGGGGACTTAACATCTGTGGTCATCATCCCCTAGACTTAGAACTACTTAAACCTAAGTAAACTAAGGACATCACACACATCCATGCCCGAGGCAGGATTCGAACCTGCGACCGTAGCAGCAGCGCGGTTCTGGACTGAAGCGCCTAGAACCGCTCGGCCACATCGGCCGGCAGAGACATTGGGTCTCATATACTGAAATATTCAGAAACTATTCCTGAACAGCCTCTGGAAATGAGTCGGTGGAGTTCTGGTTCACCCTGTATAAATTAATTGTACCCCCACGGTTCAACAGTGTTCCCTACGGTGACGCAGACAAGAAGGATTGCGAGTGTTCTGAAATGCTACATGAGAATGTGCTGGTAATATACCGACGCTTTTCTGCAAGAATTTGTTGGCAATGATATTTTATGGTGTATGAGAAGCAGATAGTGAGGAAGGATTATTTAATTTGTGTAGAGTCAAACGCAGAGTGAAGGTGCAAACTTTACACAGTTTGTGTTACGCTCGTGTGTAAACAGCTCTACGTCTCTTCCTTCCTGTCTCCTTATCTGATGACGCATAAAGCAAAAGTGCTGAATCCTGATCGGACAAAAACAAACAACTGTATCGTGTTCCTCAGTCCATTACTACTATTTTTTTTCTTTTTGGCCATCAGTCTTCTGAATGGTTTGATGCGGCCCGCCACGAAATCCTCTCCTGTGCTAACCTCTTCATCTCAGAGTAGCACTTGCAACCTACATCCTCAATTATTTGCTTGATGTATTACAATCTTGTCTGACTCTACAGTTTTTGCCCTATAAAGCTCCCTCTAGTACCATGGAAGTCATTCCCTCATGTCTTAGCAGATGTCCTATCATCCTGTCCCTTCTCCTTATCAGTGTTTCCCACATATTCCTTTCGTCTCCGATTCTGCACAGAACCTCCTAAGTCCTTACCTTACCATTCCACCTAATTTTCAGCATTCGTCTGTAGCACCATATCTCAAATGCTTCGATTCTCTTCTATTCCAGTTTTCTCACAGCCCATGTTTCACAACCATACAATGCTGTACTCAAGAGGTACATTCGTAGAAATTTCTTCCACAAATTAAGGCCGATATTTGATATTAATAGACTTCTCTTTGCCAGGAATGCCCTTATTGCTAGTCTACATTTGAAGTCCTCCTTGCTCTGTCCGTCAATGGTTATTTTACTGCCTACGTAGCACAGTTCCTTAACTTCATCTACTTCGTGATTATCAATCCTGTTGTTAAATTTCTCGCTGTTCTCATTCCTACTACTTCTCATTACCTTCGTCTTTCTTTGATTTACTTTCAATCCATACCCTGTACTCGTTAGACTGTTCATTCCGTTCAGCAGATCATGTAATTCTTCTTCACTTTCATTCAGAATAGTAATGTCATCAGCGAATCGCATCTTTGATATCCTTTCACCTTGAATTTTTATTCCACCTTTCTTTTATTTCCATCATTGCTTCCTCGATTTACAGATTGAACAATAGGGGCGAAAGGCTACATCCTTGTCTTACATCCTCTTTAATAGGAGCACTTCGTTCTTGGTCGTCCACTCTTATTATTCCCTCTTGGTTTTTATACATATTACATTTTACCTATCTCTCCCTAGAGTTTACCCCTACTTTTATCAGAATTTCGATCATATTGCACCATTTTACATTGTCGAACGCTTTTTCTAGGTCGACAAATCCTGTTGTGACGTCCCTTCTCTCCTTCCCTCTTCACTCGCTGGGAGGAGACCCGACTCGAAACGACGTTCGTCCCCGTCGGTATGACGTGGAACAGCACTGGTAACTCTCGCGTGGTTTCAAAATATTCTGTTATCTGTCCGCAACAGTCTGTAACAACACTAACGTTATACTATTGTATATATAATAAATTTTTTCTTCTGAATTTCGATAAATTAGTATAATCGATATTCTGGTTTCATATCTTTCTTGTTTCATGCCATTATGTTGAAGAAGCTATAAACAATTTTCGATGTAAATTGTAATATTTATGTCAAATTTCAAGTAATGTAGTAATCAAAGGGAAGTGGAACTAATGTTGGAAATATTGTAAGATGTGAAAGATTTAATTTACTGCCTGGTCCATACACAGGCAATGTATTAGGATATGTGAAATGCAAAACCTTTGGTGAATACCCTGTCTGTAGGGGAGCGGTAAAAGGTGGAGGCAGGCGAGCGCGGGAAAATGCACACGGGCACGGTACGGCATAACGGGCTCAGCAGTAGTAGTCGGAGTTGGGCATCGATCTGAGAAACACGGGCTGGATCGAGGAGGCTCTCCTGGAAAAAGTGGTTTCATTGAGCCTCGGATGCGCTGTTTCCGACGTTTATACAGCATGACAATATTCTATAGGCACTAAATGGAAAAGCATTGCGACGCCATGAAGAAGTTAAGTGCCGATATTTCATGAGCCATTGCTGTAATTGCACGTGTGCTTTGTGCCTCGCCATCTCGCGGCCTGCCGACCGCCTCATCGATACGAATAGGTTGAAACTTTCAGTACTGTATTCGTGTGGACCAGTGTCACTTTTGCTACATACTGTTCAATAATAACTTAAATTTAACCAGAACTGTCCTATCAATTAATCATCCTCACAAGTAACCTAGACAGTGTCCTTTCCGCATGTTGTGCAATCCGAGTGTCCCAAGATGAAGATTTAAAGTTTATGTTAATAATAATTACCTGCAGACCTATCTATGTTAGGATGATGTTAAAGAACTTTGTTGTTAATGAAATCCTGGACGAGTAATATAGGTCTGACCAAGTTGGAAGATAATATTGAAATTGGTTTAGTAATGAAGTTTATTTCAATTGAGACAAAAATAACAGTAGTTAGATGAGCAGGAAATAAGACAAAAAGAGTGGTAAATCATATATTGGAAATCTAGAATGCTTAAGGCTCTCAATGATCAAACTTTCACTACAGTGATCATAACAATTTCAGGGTCCCCCCCCCCTTCTACTTTCTTTCTTTTCTATTCATTTGAATCCTGAAGTGTGCTCAACTGCTTTGACCAGCAAAGTTAAAGTCAATATAAAACCTAAATTTATCAGTGTTTTACCCTTCTTAAAATTGACATTGTATGTGTGTTTCAAAAGTGCTATTTCTAGGGTAACCTATGCCCGATTTCAGTCAGATCAATAGACAAAACGCAGTTTGTAGTAATCATTATAGTGTAATGTTGTATATTTATAGCTTGTCCATATTAGTACAGAAAGCGAAAATATTAGTTCAGTAGATTTTTCTGGTTCTAAAATTTACCATATAATGCAATGTTACTACGTGTTGTTATGCTTGAACGTACTTCCTCTTGTACAGGGAAGAAACTCAGTTAATGCCTAATTAGGCTGGCGACCGTATTATTAACAATTGGTAGCATCTGCTGTGTATGTTTCTTGTCCATTCTAACGTGTAGTTGCACTTTAGACTTGCTTGACGTATCATTGTTGTTACTGAGTGGGTGTCAGTCTGATTTTGCCTCCATTCAGGTACATGCGGTCAACATATTTACTAAAATCCTTTCTTATAAGGTAAAGCCCGTCAACTTACCATAGTACAGGCTTTAAAGAGTTAACGTACGCCAGAGCGGAGACGTTACAAGTGGCTCACGGTGACAGGACACGTTACAAGTGGCTTCCCGGTGACAGGACATCCAGTTGTTGTCGGTCACAAATTAACGTGATTACCGAACAGTGGATGTTCAGTGGCACGAATTGCAATATTAATTAGTAAAATAAATAACAGCGAACGTCAAGTACGGTTGTGTGGTGTAATTTGCATTCAGTATGGACAGGAGAGTAGACAGGGTAGATGTGCCGAGCGTAATGGAAGATGCGCATGGCAATAGCAGGAGTTTAAGTGGCCAGATAACAGATGGCGTTAGCGGAAGACAGTTGGCGTACATACAATATCACGAACATGTTAATGAACAGATTGAAATGTCGAGATTGCCTCGAACACAGCAAGGGATAAAACAAGAAGTAGGGGATGACTTTGTAGATGATAGTGGGTACGTGAACGAATCCACTGATATGTTTGATTCTCCACAGAGGAAGAAAGAACCGAAAGAAAATTTTGAGGTAGGATCGGAACACACAGATTCCGTAGAAAAAAACAGTGTGAAAATTTTAAGCATGAACGATTTATTTGAACAATTAACCAAACAAATTGCAGGACAGGATGATCAGCTTCAAAAACAAATCAGTAATCAGGTTAGTCAGCTTAAAACACACGTAGATGAGCAGCTCAAAACACAAAGTAATCAGCTCAAAACACAGAATGATCAGATTAAAGCACAGGTCGAAGAACAAGGAATTAAAATTAGTAAACAAATAGAACAGGTAGAACAAAAAGTGGGTAGTTTAAGCTCTGTGGTAAATACTATGAAGTTTGAAATTGACACAATTAATAAAAATATGGATACTATGCAGGGGGAAATTGACAACATTAACAGTAGGTTTGATGTTGAAATTCTCAGCATCCAAGAGAAAGTAGAACCTCTGGTTGAAACAAAAGTAGACGAAAAAGTTTTCGGTCTTAAAACTGAGATCGTAAACGAATGTCAACACGGAATATCACGGTTGAAAAAGGCAGTTTCAGACACTGAAAGAGAATTAGGCGAAAGGGTGACCGGATGTGTACTAAAGTGTGAACAAAATACATCGAAAATTCAAGGCAAAATTTTCGATCTTGAGGGTAAAATTAAAGATAGGCTTGGTGTTGTCTGTAATGGCACACCACTTACGAAGCTATTGGAAGGTGAGGAACGCTTCGATCCCGCCAAGAAACATAACGGATGGCATCCGTTAGATTTCATCAAAAATTGCGAGAGAATGTTGCCTGAACACTTGTCTGATAAGGATAAGATAAACGTAGTAATTAGCGCCTTAGCAGGTGACGCTAAGCGCTGGGGAATTAATTTGAATACCGAACGAATGACGTTCGAAGAATTTTAGCAAAATTTTACGGAAGAATATTTGTCCGAACAAAAACAGGATCATTTGTGGCGCGAGTTTATCATGGCCAAACTTCATGATAACAGGAGCAGGAATTCTTTAAAAGATTTCTGCGAATATTGGTACCGGAAGTTGACACATTTAAGAGGAAGAAGATCCGATTCTGAAATAATATGGGAGTTATATAAAAAGCTTCCAGAAGATTCGAAGAGATACGTGGGAAGCAATCATCGTACCTTCCAAGCGTTTCTCGAAAGGGTCGAAGACGAAGACCACTGGCGCGAAAGTCGTGCCAATTATCAAAATTTTGGTAGCAGGAATAATCGTAATAATGACGAGAGAAATGACGGCGAAGGGTTTCGCGTCAACGTGATACAGAAAGGAAGAGGCAGAGGAAGAGGAAGGGGAAGTTATATAGGTCGCGGTAGAGGGTATACCGCGCAAGATAATAATGACGCGGGAAACTGATTTCCGCGAACGTTGAGGGCCAAACGGAAGCGGACAGTACATACCGGCCACGATTTAAGAAATGTTATCGGATCGACAGTAAAGTTATGAGACAGGTTAGAGACAGGCGTGGAACGACGCAACGTGTTGTTGCGAAACAAGCGTCAGGTGCGGGCATAAATGAGTCATCTTTGCCGCGTGGAGCGGCACATGTTAACAGACGAGTGGAGCGTCAGGGGGCAACGGCCCAGCCTAGCAGAACAGCTGTTCAGAGAAAAGCCGCTAGCAATGCGACAGCATTAGATACGAACACTGCCGTAAGAACTGATGAATACATGATGGGTGGTAATTCCGTGGCGAAGGAAATAGTAGATGAAACGGTTCAGACACAGAGAGGCACGGTTAGCAGTGTTAGCAAAAAAGTAAATGGCGAAAATGATCTAGCAGAAGTAACTGATTGGTGTGTGCAGATCGACGATCTGTACAAGGGCCTAAAGCAATGTGAGTGGGAGGGTTTTAAGAAGGAGTATGAGGCAAGGAAGTTGATTAGTGAAAAAGGAGGTAATAGGGACGTCGATAAGGTGATGTGGCCCAAAGTTGAAGGGGAGAGAGTAAACAGCGCCGCGCTGAGTATGTGTGCTGCCGATAGGACGATGATTAAAGATAGGAAGGAATTGGAGGATGAAATACTAAGCATTGATGAGGAAGTGACTTCTGTTAACGATCCGCCAACAGTACGAGCTGCTACCAAAAGGCTCTGTGAGGAAGAGGCAGATAATTACCTGGAAGTAATTGAAGTCCACGAGGATTACACTAAATATGAAGTAACAGTAGATGTGAGTAAAGCTGATAATGAGGCCGTTTTGGCAAAAGAAGATATTGAGTTAAAATCAAAACCTGATGAAAATGCAGAGGAAGAACTTAGTGCCTGTCTCAGAAAAGCTTTTATGTTAGAACCTGAAAGCGATCCAGAATGGTCGGATTCTGACGATAGTTCAGATGACGAAGATTTCGGTACTGGTGAAAATAATGGGGATGCAGCTAATTGCGATATTGTACCTAATGATGACGAAGTTTCAAAACAAAATACAGATGTTGAGACTGAACAAAGAAAGAAAGAGCCACCTGACGACTCAGGGTCTATTTTACAAAGAGTTCAAGTAATTAAAGACTTTGAACTCCAGAAACCGAAAAAGCCACCAGATATAAATGATTCACAGGTCAGGAACGTATCTTGGGACAATGTCACTGTCGACCAAAGTGCGTTGTGGAAAAAAAAACAGGAAGAGGCATGATTTAGAGTCTGGGGCAAGTGTATATCGGACTTTGAGAATGTCTTGAACACCTTGCATCATGAATCTACTGGGTTCCCACCGGAAGAAATTTTGTTAGGCAGCAGAAGTAAAAGTTTAATTGAGGAAAAACTAGAGTTTCCGCCTTGTACAAGCTTGGGGTTGAGTCAAAAGAAAGAATTAGTCAGAAATAGGGCAAAGCAAAAACCTGAATCGAGATCTAAAAGACATGATAAAAATCTGAAAGTTTCAAAATTTAAAATTGGAGATTATGTTCTTTTAAAAACCCACGAAAAATCTAGTGAACTGAACCATGAAATTTCCAAATTTAAATATATTTATAATGGACCATATATAATACAGAACATTCCACATGATAATGCTTACTACCTGATCTACCCAAAATCCAAAAGGCCTTTAGGTGTAAGAAATGTTGTGGACCTGAAACTGTATGTTCCTAGAAGTGAATGACCTAAGTACAATCAGCAAACAATTTGCAGTAATTGTGCTGTATACTATGATGAAACTAATTTATGCCAAATGTAACAAACCTTTGTAACATAGGTAGACCAATATCAGTGTACTAATGTAATTATGTGAGTTTCAGATTACCAATTGTACTATAAATGTAAAGAGGTATGGAGTAAAAGGGCTGAAAAGAAAGGATAAATGCTGTCAGCCAGATAAAAGATGGGACTGTCAAAAATGAAAATAGGCAGTGTATGAGCCATAATATAAAGGACTGCCAAACACCAAAGAGGGCAGACAAATATTCAAAGGAGAATTGTAAGTGTGATATAGGAGATGTGACAATATGAGGTGAAAAGGACTGCCCAAATCTGAATAATAGGCAGCAAATGTGTGTAGTAATTTTCTAAATATTATTGTGTGTGTGTTTTTTTTAGTAAATAAGGAAATGGACTGAAATTCAATGCAAGCAGCAAGAAATTGTTTTATAGTGTATATAGATATTTGTATTTGCTTCTGTAAATAAGTGTTTGTGTTCCAAAATTTTTTTTTTTGTCTGAGAAATCTAACAATGATGAGTAATTTGCTACTTAAATAATGTTGTGGTAGGAGGTTGGACAGTGCCAAAGGCATTTAAGCAAACGATAGGTAAATGTTCTTAATATATTAAAAAAATTATAGACTTAGATAAAATGAGTGAAAGGAAGTTTGTGGTATAAAATTTTTTTTTGATGGGACAATCACACAAAGATTCAGAACCACTTTGTACATATAAAGTTCAGTGTTCCCATCAAATTTGCACTTAGTGAAATTTAATGGAAACAGGGGCATGTGTAACAACACTAACGTTATACTATTGTATATATAATAAATTTTTTCTTCTGAATTTCGATAAATTAGTATAATCGATATTCTGGTTTCATTTCTTTCTTGTATCATGCCATTATGTTGAAGAAGCTATAAACAATTTTCGATGTAAATTTTAATATTTATGTCAAATTTCAAGTAATGTTGTAATCAAAGGGAAATGGAACTAATGTTAGAAATATTGTAAGATGTGAAAGATTTAATTTAATGCCTGGTCCATACGTAGGCAATGTATTAGGATATGTGAAATGCAAAACCTTTGGTGAATACCCTGTCTGTAGGGGAGCGGTAAAAGGTGGAGGCAGGCGAGCGCGGGAAAATGCACACGGGCACGGTACGGCATAACGGGCTCAGCAGTAGTAGTCGGAGTTGGGCATCGATCTGAGAAACACGGGCTGGATCGAGGAGGCTCTCCTGGAAAAAATGGTTTCGTTGAGCCTCGGATGCGCTGTTTCCGACATTTACACAGCATGACAATATTCTATAGGCACTAAATGGAAAAGTGTGCTGAACTGCTTTGACCAGCAAAGTTAAAGTCAATATAAAACCTAAATTTATCAGTGTTTTACCCTTCTTAAAATTGACATTGTATGTGTGTTTCAAAAGTGCTATTTCTAGGGTAACCTATGCCCGATTTCAGTCAGATCAATAGACAAAACGCAGTTTGTAGTAATCATTATAGTGTAATGTTGTATATTTATAGCTTGTCCATATTAGTACAGAAAGCGAAAATATTAGTTCAGTAGATTTTTCTGGTTCTAAAATTTACCATATAATGCAATGTTACTACGTGTTGTTATGCTTGAACGTACTTCCTTTTGTACAGAGAAGAAACTCAGTTAATGCCTAATTAGGCTGGCGACCGTATTATTAACAATTGGTAGCATCTGCTGTGTATGTTTCTTGTCCATTCTAACGTGTAGTTGCACTTTAGACTTGCTTGACGTATCATTGTTGCTACTGAGTGGGTGTCAGTCTGATTTTGCCTCCATTCAGGTACATGCGGTCAACATATTTACTAAAATCCTTTCTTATAAGGTGAAGCCTGTCAACTTACCATAGTACAGGCTTTAAAGAGTTAACGTACGCCAGAGCGTAGACGTTACAAGTCTTGTCAGCTTGTGCGAACTGGTAAACTGCAATCGTTCAGTTTTATTTTTGTGCCCGATTATTTCACTGAGGAAATAAAATCTTGATTCTTGATTTCATCATTTCGGTCGTTTTTCACATCATACATAGCGGGGATGAAATTTTGCTGTCTACTATTCCGTTGCAATGCCGTTACTACGACCACTTATTACCAACGGTCCGACGTAAGTCCAGATATAACTTATGTTGGAGTAAATGATTTTTTTAATACGCCGTAGTACTGGTTTAAGCTAATCACTCTTCACTGTCGATTGTTCATGTACTCACTTAGTCACTTAAAATGTTTAAAGAGTCAATGTGCATTAATACACATTGTATTGTCCGTTTAATGAGTTAGGCGACACGTGAGATTTAGCTTTTGACTCAGATTTTATTGTTCTTTCTGCAATTAATTGTTTGTCCCTACAACACACGCACACCGATATGTCATTCAAGATTAACTTCAGTTCAGTAATCGTGACGCTGACGACAACTTTTGACTAATCGTCGTACTTGTCTTTCTTTGTGTCTTCGTTTTATTGTGTCTTACTCAAGACCACGAATTGCTTTTCTGTCGTTGATCCATTGCTCTCAAGGTTTGTAACTGTTGGTCAGTACGAAGGCTAAGTCCGACAAACCAATATCACTCAATTGAAGTCTAACACTCGTCTTACTATACCATTGCGCTGAGAATGGTAAAGATTAACTTTCATCAGTCGAATGACTGAGCAATACTTCAGTATCTGCCTCACGAATTATCAAACTTCCAAAACTGAAACAATCTAATAGCGTTTGCGTCCAGACAACTATCGCAAAAGTACTCCAGAGCAACTCAAGAGCAACTAACTAACTGAACATTTCCATATCCAAGTTTGATTATAGTCGCATTGAATTTCCTTTTCGGTGCGGCCACAGCTCTCTTCCATGGTATATTTTATCTTTGACTGAATTACTTTCTTGGATTTAACCTTCGTTCATATGATTTTGAATTTATTCTATAGATGTTTGATAAAGCATCTAGGATAATACTTTCCTTTTATCTCCCCTTTTATATGCTATTCTCAGTATTTGAATGATATAGGTGTTAATCAAAATAGTACCAGTGTACATTTTATCGTCTATAGCTGCTGTCACTGTCAAGATAACTCATTTCCCTTCCTTAAGTTCCACAAAGTTTGTTAATTGGGGTTTTCTGTTCTTGGGGCCTTACACTATGAACGTGTTTTGAATTTTCTTTAGTCTTGCTTCCATTATTAACGGCAACGTCAGAATTGCCCCTCCCGTGCGTTTACCTTTCCTAAAGCGAAACTGATCCTCATCTACAGCATCCGCAATTTTCTTTACCATTCTTCTGTATGTTATTCTTGTAAGCAACTTGGATGCATGAACTGTTAAGCTGATTGTGTGGTAGTTCTCGGCACTTGTCAGCTTTTGCAGTCTTCGGAACTGTGTGGGTGGTGTTTTTCCGAAAGTAAGATGGTATTTAGCCACACTCATACATTCTACATACCAACGTAAATAATGGTTTTTTTGATACTTCCCCGAATGATTTTAGAAATTCTGATGGTATTTTATCTATTCCTTCTGCCTTAATTGATCCTAAATCGACTCCTGTTTCTTCTTCTATCTCATCATACAAATCATCCCCCTCCATTCTTTCCACCTCTCCCCTCTCTCCACTGCATTTAACAGAGGAATTCCCTTGGCACTCTTAATATTGTCACTTTTCCTTTTAATGTCGTTGAAAGTTGTTTTGACATTTCTGTATGCTGATCCTATCCTTCCGACAACCTTTTAGTTTTCGATGTCTTCACTTTCTTCCTGCAGCCATTTCGTCTTAGCTTCCCTGCACTTCCTGTTTATTTCATTCCTCATCAGCTTGTATTCCTCTAGTCCTGAGCTTCCAGGAACATTTTTGTTCTTCCCGTTTTCATTGATCAATGAAGTAATTCTTCTGTTACCCATAGTTTCTTTGCAGTTACCTCCTTTGTACCTATGTTTTCCTTCCCAACTTCTGTGATGGCCCTTTTTAGCGATGCCTGTACTGCCTACTGAACTATTTCTTATTTCTGTATCTATAGCCTTAGAGAACTTCAACCGTATCTCGTCATTCCTTAGTACTTCCGTATCCCTCTTCTTTGCGTATTGATTCTTCCTGACTAATGTCTCAAAAATCAGACTACTCTTCATCACTACTATATTGTGATCTGAGATTGTATCTACTCCTGGGTATGGATTACAATCCAGTATCTGATTTCGGAATCTGTGCCTGACCATGATGTAATCTAAATGTAATCTTCCTTCTCCAAGTACATCTAATCCTCTTGCGATTCTTGAACCGATTATTCGCTATCACAAGCTGAAACTTATTACAGAGCTCAATTAGTCGTTCTCCTCTCTCATTCCTCGTCCCAAGCTCATATTCTCCAGTAACCTTTTCTTCTACTCCTGCCCCTACAACTGCATTCCAGTCCCCCACGACTATTAGATTTTCATCTACATTTACGTACTGTATTACACGTTCAGTATTCTCATATACTTTCTCAATCGCTATCTCTTCATCTTCAGCTTGCTACGTCGACATGTATACCTGAACTATCGTTGTCGGTGTTGGTTTGCTGTCGATTCTGATAAGAACAGCCCTATCAATGAACTGTTCATAGAAACACACTCTTTAGCACACCTTCGTATTCATAACGAATCCTACTCCGTTACACAATTTTCTGCTGCTGTTGATATTACCCTGTACTCATCTGGCCAGAAATCCTTGTCTTCTTTCCACTTCTTAACTTCGCTCTCGATTGAGCCTTTGTATTTCCTTCTTCAGATTTTATAGTTTCCCTACCACGTCCAAGCTTCTGACATTCCCCGCACCGACTCGTAGAACGTTATCCTTCCGTTTATTATTCAGTCTTTTTCTCATGGTAACCTCCCCTTGGCAGCCACCTTTCGCAGCTCCGAATGGTGGACTATTCCGTAATGGAGAGATCATAATGATACTTCTACAATTACAAGCCACACGTCCTGTGGATACACGTTGGGTGTCTTTAATGTAGTTGTTTACATTGCCTTCTACATCCTGTTGCCGTTGAACATTGCTGATTCTTCCGCCTTTAGGGACAGTTTCCCACCCCTAGAACAAGAGAGTGCCCTGAACCTCTGTCCGCTCCTCGACCCACTTTGAAAAGGCCTTTGGCAGAAAGAGGGGTATGCGGGAAGTCATCGGCCGCCAATTCTGAGTGTTAATCAAAATTTAAACAGCAGCGGGATTCTGATAATGAATCAAAGACGCTACCCTTAGACCACGGGTGCCTACTATATGTTAGGCTAAATTTGTGTACTACACATTTTACGACATTCCTGTCTAAAAGTATTCTTTGCCATAACAGCAGGCTACGTGGAGAGCTCACATGTAATGCGTGGTACAAAACACTTTTTCTTCCTAAAGAGATCAGTAAAATAGTTGTGTAGCCTACACTACGCTGGGCTGTAGATCTTTAACTTGCACCTAGTGGAATTACAAAGTTTCTGCTACTCTGAACTTTTTGACAATGTTCCCTGGGTGCGGCAGACCTGGTGGATTCGCAGCGTTCAGTAACTCTATATGGTAACATACTGCATCGTCTGTATTTATAATCGTCTCTACTGAGACGCAGGACGGTTCTTCCATTTCGATTGATTTCAAGATAGTACAATTGACGGTTGCAACTACGTCGCTTTCGGAGAAATTTCGGTTCTATCACACACTAATTCCATAGGAGAATGGTAATTTGGGAGATGTCTGGTTAAATTATTGCAAACAGATACAGATCTGTGTACACTACTGTCCACAATTTGTATGCAGTGGGCTGCACGACAATCTTGATCATTATCAAGCTACCCCGTTGACGTGCACCAACACTAGAAGGTAGCATGTACTAAACCGTTAATCGTTCTTAATCCTGCAAATAACAGTGGGTCCCATATTTTAGGGAGACAGGTACATCATGTTATTAGGGTGCGACGTGCATGTTCAGTCGAAGAAAACATACTCTATCCTGACACCAGGCAAAATTATACATACACTATACATCATATTTTCTGCCCTACCGTTTTTCCTGTCTGTATAATCGCTTTAGAATGTAGCAGTTACTCCCCTCCCTCTGTTCTTTACTCGAACTCATAGGTTTAAAATAGCTTCAAATAACAAAGATACTTCAAATGTCTGATTACTTTGTAAATGAATTAATACTTTAAGTGTTTGAAGTTTAGTATGTAACGCCTTTATGCTTCGAGAAGGAAAACACGAACTATGTTGGTTTCATTAGTTTATGATTATTCACCCACAGACTAATGAAAACGTCAAAACCAAAATTGGTAAATAAAAAAAAATTAGAAAAAATTTATAAAATGTTTCAAATGGATCTGAGCACTATGAGACTTATCTCCTAAGGTCATCAGTCCCCTAGAACTTAGAACTACTTAAACCTAACTAACCTAAGGACATCACACACATCCGTCCCCGAGGCAGGATTCGAACCTGCGACCGTAGGGGTCGCGCGGTTCCAGACTGTAGCGCCTAGAACCATTTTCAGACGTGTACTGACAAGGGAAACTAAGTATCGCTGTTTTATCTACGATTGGGTCAACACAGATATTAAGCACCATCACATAAGGAAGAAAGATTAGAGCAGAACGCCTGCAGGATGTACAAACGCCGTTCGTGTGCTGTTGGTAACTTCATTATTCCACAGTTTCACATAAAATTTAAGAAGAATTTCGTAAATGCGCAAGACAAATTCTGTGATGCTCTTCGCTGTCTCTGCAACAAGTTTGCAGAGTTTTAATGAAATTTGATTGAAGGTGGAATGAGCGAAAGGAAGTTCACAAATACGGAAAATCATTGTTAACAGCCGTTTACAAGACATACTGTGCGGTTCTGAAAGTCTTGTATTGCTGACGTTCAAACCAGTCATAGACAGCTTCCTTGAAAACGACTATATTTATGTTTTGCAAATGACTATTAAGGGCGTACAAACAGAATAGTTGAAGTATGCCCTATAATAGTCATCTCCACAACTCTCTTGTTGAAATCTTCACGCTGCGCTGGATTAGCCGAGCGGTCTAGGGCGCTGCAGTAATGGACTGTGCGGCTGGTCCCGGCGGCGGTTCGAGTCCTCCCTCGGGCATGGGTGTGTGTGTTTGTCCTTAGGATAATTTAGGTTAAGTAGCTTGTAAGTTTAGGGACTGCTGACCTTAGCAGTTAAGTCCCATTTGAACATTTTTTGAAATTTTCACCGAGAACTTTAATTCGATCAGCAGTGAACATGAACATTTGCATCAGGATATCTTGGTGATGGAATTCATTCAGTGCGCCGATATGGGCAGGCTATGACTCTACGCTTCTGCAACACATTTTAAATTTTCCACACAAGGGTCTACTTCTAAGAAATTCGAACGCAGAACATCTTTGATTAAAAAGCAATGTTCCAAACGAGTAACTATGTATTTTTAATTTCGTTATACTTACAGCCATATTCACTAGTACTCTAAGTGGCAATACATGCTCTACTGAAACTACAGGATGGGGCAAATAAAAGTGGCCGAAGAACAGATTTCCAGGTTACAAAGTAATACAGCAGAGGAAAGGTAATTCAGAACTAACCAGACTACAACAGATGTTGAAAGCAACCACCTTCCATAAGGATGGAGCAATTATCCAAACAGCTAGCCGAACCTTGGAGCGAATTACAGAATCTTCGCGCCTGACAGAGTTGTAAGCAGAGGTCAGTGTGGTTGAGGTCCTAGCTGATAAGACAGTCGCATTGACCGAGCGGTTCTAGGCGCTTCAGTCAGGAACCGCGCTGCTGCTACCGACGCTGGTTCGAATCCTGCCTCGGGGATGGATGTGTGTGATGTCCTTAAGTTAGTTAGGTTTAAGTAGTTTTAAGTCTAGGGGACTGATGACCTCAGATGTTAAGTTGCGTAGTTCTTAGAGCCATCTGAACCATTTTGAACGTAGCTGACATCGGATCACCTGATCTGTCAGTGTGCGATTACTTTGTGTGGGGGACCCGCACGTTTTAGGTATATCGCAACAAGAACTGCAGCAAAACATTTCTGATGAGACTGCCAGCTCCATCAGTCCAGCTTCGATCCGCCTTTAGCAACCCAAAGGTGCCAAGAGATGAATAGTGGTCACTGTCAACACCTGCTATGGTCAGGTTAGTATTGTATTTCCTGTTCCCTGTTGTGGTTCTTTGTACCCTGGAACTCAATTCTCTGAGCCACTGCTATTTACCAAGCCATGTACTGTCTTTAGTATCACATATAAATGAATGCATTCGCACAATGGTTGGTAACAAAAGCAATTGTTTCCATTATACAAATCAGAATGTTTCAGTTATTTAGAAAGATTTCTGGATACCGAAATATCAGCTTTTTCGACAGTGTTATGAACTTTTAAAATTAATGCCTTGACAAAGAAATAACAACACCAAACACATAAAAGAAAGTGGCGAAAGAATACTATTTCTTAATGATGAATAAAATACAAAATCATGCTGAAAAATAATGCCTCCGATTTTTTACGTGAAAACTGTTAAAGACTTACATGTAAAATACACTCCTGGAAATTGAAATAAGAACACCGTGAATTCATTGTCCCAGGAAGGGGAAACTTTATTGACACATTCCTGGGGTCAGATACATCACATGATCACACTGACAGAACCACAGGCACATAGACACACGCAACAGAGCATGCACAATGTCGGCACTAGTACAGTGTATATCCACCTTTCGCAGCAATGCAGGCTGCTATTCTCCCATGGAGACGATCGTAGAGATGCTGGATGTAGTCCTGTGGAACGGCTTGCCATGCCATTTCCACCTGGCGCCTCAGTTGGACCAGCGTTCGTGCTGGACGTGCAGACCGCGTGAGACGACGCTTCATCCAGTCCCAAACATGCTCAATGGGGGACAGATTCGGAGATCTTGCTGGCCAGGGTAGTTGACTTACACCTTCTAGAGCACGTTGGGTGGCACGGGATACATGCGAACGTGCATTGTCCTGTTGGAACAGCAAGTTCCCTTGCCGGTCTAGGAATGGTAGAACGATGGGTTCGATGACGGTTTGGATGTACCGTGCACTATTCAGTGTCCCCTCGACGATCACCAGTGGTGTACGGCCAGTGTAGGAGATCGCTCCCCACACCATGATGCCGGGTGTTGGCCCTGTGTGCCTCGGTCGTATGCAGTCCTGATTGTGGCGCTCACCTGCACGGCGCCAAACACGCATACGACCATCATTGGCACCAAGGCAGAAGCGACTCTCATCGCTGAAGACGACACGTCTCCATTCGTCCCTCCATTCACGCCTGTCGCGACACCACTGGAGGCGGGCTGCACGATGTTGGGGCGTGAGCGGAAGACGGCCTAACGGTGTGCGGGACCGTAGCCCAGCTTCATGGAGACGGTTGCGAATGGTCCCCGCCGATACCCCAGGAGCAACAGTGTCCCTAATTTGCTGGGAAGTGGCGGTGCGGTCCCCTACGGCACTGCGTAGGATCCTACGGTCTTGGCGTGCATCCGTGCGTCGCTGCGGTCCGGTCCCAGGTCGACGGGCACGTGCACCTTCCGCCGACCACTGGCGACAACATCGATGTACTGTGGAGACCTCACGCCCCACGTGTTGAGCAATTCGGCGGTACGTCCACCCGGCCTCCCGCATGCCCACTATACGCCCTCGTTCAAAGTCCGTCAACTGCACATACGGTTCACGTCCACGCTGTCGCGGCATGCTACCAGTGTTAAAGACTGCGATGGAGCTCCGTATGCCACGGCAAACTGACTGACACTGACGGCGGCGGTGCACAAATGCTGCGCAGCTAGCGCCATTCGATGGCCAACACCGCGGTTCCTGGTGTGTCCGCTGTGCCGTGCGTATGATCATTGCTTGTACAGCCCTCTCGCAGTGTCCGGAGCAAGTATGGTGGGTCTGACACACCGGTGTCAATGTGTTCTTTTTTCCATTTCCAGGAGTGTATAAATTATTAACAGTCTGCATCCTTAATATTCATGTCTACATATTTATTTCTCAGCATAGTATACCTGGCGACGAACATCCCTCTCCCAACGAGGGGCCAGTTCTTTGATACCGTCACCATAGAACATTTGACCTACTTGACGGAGCCACAACATTACCTCCTCTGGTACCGCTTCATCACTATCAAAATGAAGTCCTTGAAGGCGTAGTTTAAGTTTTGTAAAATCGGATGGAGTTTATTTCGTAACGTATGGATAATCGATGAGAGTGAACCCAGGCCGTCGGACTGTGTACCGGTCGCAGCGTTCGTCTGTGGTCTAGCATTGTGATGCTGAAGGAAAGGATGCTTTATGTATGGACAGATTCTTCGAATTACTGATTTCAGTCTTCTGAGCTTTTTATCACGCACGGACGCAGTTATGTTGGACACCGCCACTTTACACGCTACAATTCGAAGACCTCTAACTGTAAAGGCCAGGGTCGACTAAGCGGGATAGTCGAGCGAGTGCAATGCATGACGTGTAATACCTCAACCGATAATGACAACAGAATAAAATAATTTGATGGGATTACTTTTCAGTACACCCTCGTATATGTGTTTACCTCTAGAACCATTCTTTGTAGAACGTGTGTCTGTGCGAAATTTGTTGTTTCAGATGACTTTTCAGTTACCTTCTGGGATATTTACTTTGGCCCCTAGCACACGGTGCGCACTCGGACGGAACGTCTCTCCCGACTTCTGACATAAAATTTTTTTAAATATTGTTACTGTCTTTGAATATTAACTTTTATAACTGAGATGAAAAGAGTGGTCTGTGAAAAGCAGCTATTTTCGTTTGCACATGTGTTCATTCTTCTGTGTGTGTGTGTGTGTGTGTGTGTGTGTGTGTGTGTGTGTGTCTGTGTATGTGTGTGTGTGTGTGTGTACAGGCAAGGCCCTACTTTTCTAGCTCTCACACTGGCAACTCACCTGTGACCTTTCACATCCCGGCGCCCTTACGAAACACGAGCGTTCCCCAAGGCTATACTGACAGACAGCCGAGCCGGCAGAACCTGTGGGCTAACCGGTGGTTTCTTCAGCCGGAAAATATGAGAAGAGCCATATTAAAGAATATTGGAAAACTCAACACAGGAGAATGCGAATTTCTCAACGCTAAAAAGCGTACTGACGGGGAGAATTCCACGCGTTCCTCTAGACGCATGATTAATTTTTCCCTCATTCCTAAAGCTTGAAAGGACTGTTGCAAAAATCCTGCAACTGCTCCTAATCAGCAACAATTTTCGCTGCAAATACCTGTGTCGAAAGTATTAAAGGTGATTAAAACTGTAGTGTTCTCGCACTATACTGAGACTGAAAGGCATACAAGGTATTCCTCAAGTGTTGTCCCCGTGAGCCACAAGCACAATTACCGTAGACACGCTCCCCATTACCGCATGGTGCTCCGGCCCGTTGTTCAGACTGAGGGGCAAGCGGCGTACTGGTTTCATTTTTTATGTATGACACGTAGCTCGTACATTGCCTTTTGTTACAACTACCAAGTTCGGTTTGTATTATCATCATAGTATAAAAGGTCAAACATGTGAGTTGTAGGTTTTTACCGGTGTATATTGAAAAGGAAATCTTCTCGGGCTTCCATGTAGGTATGTGCGTTGAAATTCTGCAACGTTGCGATGAGTGTCAAGCTCATCATCTTCTACAGAAGAATACCCTAAAATATTTCGTCAGCAGTCCCGCAGACAAATTCTACATTCAGATACGAGAATTTGATCTGTTATGCCGTTGTTAGTAATGAATATTGGTCAAACTTAATTCCAACAGCCTAATCTCACTAATTCAGTGACATGACCTACAATTCATTCATGAAGAAATACTTTCGAATATGTGAATAATAGAAACTTACTTTGATAAAAGCAAGAGAATACAAACGCATAATTCAAGCATGAGAAACAAATATATCTGCAGCTACTGCCACTGCTGTCACGGTGTATAACAAAAATGAGCAGTAGAGCCGTGACTTTACAATACAACACTCTGGTTACGCAATCAGTTCTTCGCAGTTAATTACCAACTGTATATGTATCATCGACGGTGCAGCATTAAATTCTTATCTTTCTTACTTCCTCTTCATCACAGTGTAATGAAATGATGTGTCACATATCGCAAGAAACAATGTACCAACCTGTTAAGGCAAGCATGCATAATGGATCTCATTGTACCTTTATTCTGCCACACCTCTGCTCTCGTATACGGCCCGACAAAAAATGTCGAGCACCCAAATGGAGAGGTACAAACAAAATGAAACTTCATGGTTTGAGAGGGTATGTCGTGTTATTTGACTCGAGTCAATTTTACAAAGAACTTGGTGATATGAGCCCACTTATCATTATGACATTGCATTCCCTCTGCTCTGCCTTGAATCAGCTTGGAAGGATGTTAAAAAGCCACTGTATCCTCTCCTGAGAGAGGCTGGCTCACAACTGTAGTAAATGGTCCCTGATATCCTGGATACTTGCTCTCGGACGGGGTTCGAGATGGTCATACGTATATCCTGTCGGGGGCAGACCCGGGGTATCTCGTTGGCCACGGGAGTGTCTCAAAATAATGCAGAAAGTTCTAGAGGCCCGTGCACAAGCTATGACCTGTTGGAAAGTAGCACTACAATACCCTCGCATGAGAGGCAGCTTATGAGGACGCAATATGTCCGTGACGTGCCTTTGCGCTGTCAGAGTTTCGTCAGTGACAACCAGGCATGAACTGAAATCATACTTCATAGCTCCCCACAGCATGACCAAAATATTGGAAGAACTGGACCTCCACTCAGATCGCCCCCATACTCGCGACGATGGTCATGGAGAACATAATGCGATGGCGATCATCAGCAGTCCATGCTTTCTGGTCACGGCGCCAATCCAAACACAGCCGTTTGCGTTTGCGCTTGCTGTGCTGCTGTGTACGCATGGGACGGTAACTCCGCAGCTTTGGCTGCTGCTGTTCTCCGACCGGCGGTACGGAATACCCAGAATGTTGCAGGGAGTCCATTATTGTCCATGGAAGGCAGGAGCAGATGTGGTGAGGTTACGATGTACCTGGTAAGCAATACAGTGATCCTCTCTTGTGGTGCTCAAACGTGGTGGACCAGAACGTTGGCGACGAGAATGACTGCCCTTAGGTTCCCATGCAGTCTAACAAGCGGGCACCGCCGCACCTGAATCTGGATATTGCATGATTGTAGCAGCGGCCAAATGGAGACCCACAGTCCGGCCACTTTTTATCTCTGTTAGGTGTTCATAACACCGTCTCACATGAATACATGATGTCTCCGTTTTTGTCACAGTAATCACAGCATCTGATGTTCACGACGTTTATGTACGCTAACAGGCCTAGAAACGACACTAAATACAAACAAATCCAAATGACTCTGGAAGTGTCACATAGCAATACAGCTCCAATAATTTACATACCAGCTAATGGTTGTGCGTGTATGAAGTCACACTGACAGTAGAGCATGTCTACTGTGTGTTTTACGGTTTTGCTGACGATGTAATTATAAACTATAACAGAATATGTTCTGCGAACTTTACTGTACCATTGCTCTGAGCAATATCTCTGACGTCGATCTGTTGTAGAATTTTAGAACATGTTTTTTGCTCGCGTATCATGTCGTTTCTAGAATCTACTCTGTAGGAATCAACATGGATTCCGGAAACAGCGATCGTTTGAGACCCAACTCGCTTTATTTGTTCATGAGACCCAGAAAATATTAGATACAGGCTTCCAGGTAGATGCTATTTTCCTTCACTTCCGGAAGGTGGTCGATACGCCTGCCAGCGTGGCCGTGCGGTTCTAGGCGCTTCAGTCTGGAACCGCGTGACCGCTACGGTCGCAGGTTCGAATCCTGCCTCGGGCATGTATGTGTGTGATGTCTTTAGGTTAGTTAGGTTTAAGTAGTTCTAAGTTCTAGGGGACTGATGACCACAGATGTTAAGTCCCATAGTGCTCAGAGCCATTTGAACCATTTGGTCGATACAGTTCCACACTGTCACCTGATAAACAAAGTAAGAGCCTATGGAATATCAGACCAGCTGTGTGGCTGGATTGAAGAGTTTTTAGCAAACAGAACATAGCATGTTGTTTTCAATGGAGAGACGTCTACAGACGTTAAAGTAACCTCTGGCGTGCCACAGGGGAGTGTTATGGGACCATTGCTTTTCACAATATATATAAATGACCTAGTAGATAGTGTCGGAAGCTCCATGCGGCTTTTTGCGGGTGATGCTGTAGTATACAGAGAAGTTGAAGCATTAGAAAATTGTAGCCAAATGCAGGAAGATCTGCAGCGGATAGGCACTTGTTGCAGGGAGTGGCAAATGACCCTTAACATAGACAAATGTAATGTATTGCGAATACATAGAAAGAAGGATCCTTTATTGTATGATTATATGATAGCGGAACAAACACTGGTAGCAGTTACTTCAGTAAAATATCTGGGAGTATGCGTGCGGAACGATTTGAAGTGGAATGATCATATAAAATTAATTGTTGGTAAGGTTGGTAAGGCTGAGATTCCTAGGGAGAGTCCTTAGAAAATGTAGTCCATCAACAAAGGAGGTAGCTTACAAAACACTCGTTCGACCTATACTTGAGTATTGCTCATCAGTGTGGCATCCGTGCCAGATCGGGTTGACGGAGCAGGTAGAGAAGATTCAAACAAGAGCGGCGCGTTTCGTCACAGGGTTATTTGGTGAGCGTGATAGCGTTACGGAGATGTTTAGCAAACTCAAGTGGCAGACTCTGCAAGAGAGGCGCTCTGCATCGCGGTGAATCTTGATGTCCAGGTTTCGAGAGGGTGCGTTTCTGGATGAGGTATCGAATATATTGCTTCCCCCTACTTATACCTCCCGAGGAGATCACGAATGTAAAATTAGAGAGATTCGAGCGTGCACGGAGGCTTTCCGGCAGTCGTCCTTCCCGCGAACCACACGCGACTGGACCAGGAAAGGGAGGTAATGACAGTGTCACGTAAAGTGCCCTCTGCCACACACCCTTGGGTGGCTTGGGAGTATAAATGTAGATGTAGATGTAGATGTAGACAAGGGGACTTAAGTCCCGAAACAACACGTACTTCAAGTCTTTCATAATATCTCAGTTTCAGTGCAGATCTTTGTCGCTATATGTATTGCATTCAGACGTACTATTTTGCAAAATTGCAATGAACAGCTGTAAGCTGCACATCACTGTACGTGTCAACAGTCCGTAGTTAATGTAGTTCTTTTTGTTTGGCGTGCGATCGGTGACGGTTGCTCTGCAAGGAGAAACTGTTGGAATCCCCGATGAAGCAGGATGTGACGTTAAAAAGTGTAATTTTATTCTAAAACACAATCACTTAGTGGTATGCGTCTATTGTAATAGAGCGTACGATACGTTTAGCGCACAATTGCAGCCAATCGTGGGTGTTATAAGCTTATCCTCTCATACATCTGCTTTCATTGAACCAGAAAGATGGTGGTAATGCTCACGAGAAAGCAATCGGTAGATGTCTGGTTTGACTGTGAATATGAATCAGATTTGTGCGTGAGAGTAACGTGGGATTACTTCAGTCCCGAAAAAGAACAAATTTTTGAAAAAGTTGATCTTACCAGAACTGTGTTACAGTTCGTTAATCGGTATAATAGCGCACTTTTTCTCTGTGTAGCACTTTATATCGAACTGAAATGTTTCAGCATCTCAACAAACAACAGTGACGAACACGAAGAAGCAGCCTTGGCTGCTTCAAGTACGTGGTATACACCTTAGTCGTAAAACTTTCCAATAGCTTACCGAAGTTTAGTTGAATAAAAAAGTTAATATTGTTCCAGACAGGCCGCTTATGTGGCGCCCATAACGGCTCCTGAATATTTGGGCAGAGTGCTTTTTTTTCCTTTACTGAGTTTCGATTCCCCCCGAAGGGGGCGGGCTGGCAGCAGCTTAGTACGCTTCTCTTCAGCCTAGAGAATTTGTTTTAAAAAAATGAAGATAATAAATAATAAAAGCAGGCGATAAAATCTGTGACTTAAATGGTAAAATGGCGGAAAATTGTGGAACTTAAAACATAATACATAGGGTTGGTGATGCTAATAAAATACACAGGAAGCAGTCAGGTAAAATAATAGACAGACAATTAAGAAACGCGGTGACAGTGTGGTTTCTGTTCGCAAGAGATATGAAAATCACACTCAGCGACAGAATGATTTCTGTTCGCAACACTTTGGAAAGACGCACAACACTGAACACTCACTTGAACACTGCACTAAAAAGTTGGCACAAATATGACACACCACAGCCGAGGGCAGACGGGGGAATTGGACAAAGTGAGGATTGTCTTTGTGTATAAATTATAGTCCGGCCTCGGCTCCGAACGGTTAGCACTAAGTATGTACGGCCACAAAACTTCCTTGTGGTAGCAGTAATTTCGTTGCAGGCCACTGTGTAGAATTCTTGAAATTTAAAGAATGACGTTATGTAACTTAATTTCAACACTTTAATATAAGTTAATTGATGCTTCGTATGCCAGAAAAGTTCTCGGTAGCACCAATGTTGCCAGTTCCATATTTAATTGGCATGTGGTGTGACATCTCGTGGTTGTGTTGAGAGCTGCTACCCGGACTATCACGCAGCAGCGCCAGTTCTGGGTCAGACACAGGCATTTTCCAGCCCCTTAGCTGTAGGGCTGGTACAGGGCGGTCCGTCTGACCGCAGTGCGGTAAGGCACTAGCCATAGTCAGGTACTGACTGTATGACTTCAGAGCCAGTCTGGCGTGAACTACACTGTACGACGCAATTAATAGCTCACTTTTTCGAAACGCCATAATTGTCTCCCATTGCGACAGAACGAGACTGAAATTTTTCTCAAAGCTGCCTACATATTGTGTGGCGCCCTGCGAAGACACCCTCGGATTCGGCGAATGTCATTTTGACACCGAACATCATCACAACTCTGCCCAACGCCACCATGTACATGTCACATTGCAGGGCGTCGTCACACCCTTCTTACCCAGTTTAACCACTTCTTTTGAAGCCTGTGTATGTAGGCCAGAACCACGACGCCCAGAATTAAAAGGCAAATGACCACAATCACGGTTGAAGGCTTTACATGCCAGGAACGGCAATAATATAAAAAAAGTGAAACCTGCTGTAAAACGGCAAAAGGTAATTAAAAAAAGAAGCAACTGACCCAGACGGTGCTCCAGGAATCGACCCCTGAGAAGATCCAGCAACTAACAGTTTCGCGAGCGTTGAGATAGGCAGCCAAGACTTGCATTCACTTCACAAGGCGGTAACTCAGACTAGTGGCAGTCTTACGAATGATTAATGATAATCTTCCTGAAGCTACCTGACATCCGATAAATCAAATGCAACGATGGAACAATACGCCAACCGGTTTCGTTATGGGTGGCCGTGGAAATCATTTCAGACACACAGTCGCTCATAATCACACAAAAAGTCCTTAGGATGTGGAATTAATGGCTTCATGGAAACCGCCCTTTCTTTGGAGCGTTGATTCCAGCACGGCGTCCAGGCTACGTCGTTACTCTTGCGTGTGCTAATAGACGTTAGGAATCGGAGAGTTGTTAAGGGGTTGTCAAGAAAGTTATCCTGTAGCTCATCCCACTGTTACCTGTTGCTTCCGACCGCGAAATATGCAAGAACCAATTCCCCAAGGAATGGAAGGCCATTGGCGCCATTTATATCACACGATAATGTTTTTTTCGTGTTGTTTCTGAGCGGCAGTGTGTCTGAAACGTTTTCCTCGGCCACCGCGTCAGTTTAACGCCTGGCGTCGCTGTCCAGACATCCATCACAGAGGCGTCAAGAGAAGGGGTGAAAATGGGTATAAGATGAAGTGTGAAGATCTACCCATCATGTGACACGTCCACAGTGGCATTGGACAGAATTGTGATGAATTTTGGTGCCACGTTTCATCAGTAACCCATCTTACACCTCGCATGAGTTTCTAAGCTCTGTCATTTTTTTGCATATGTTGACACATCGGTGTTTGAAGCGTCAACAAACCCAAGAACCCGAGAGTAGCGTCGCACGGCCTCATGCTTTTGCACCAATACACAGAAAGGTCGTAGGTACTTTTGACCCGTATTTCAAACGTCTGCGTCGGAATGGGAGACAATTACGGGCTTTTGAAAACGCGACCATTTAATTGGGTTGCGCAGAGAACATTTTCTATATGAGCTTTCTCGGGTTTCTAACCGTAACAACACTACGAAGCGTTCTCTGCCATACAACATCTGTAGGATGAACCTCTTCCATGCAACATTGGTGAAATGCACCCTCTGCAAAACATAATCAATATGGAGTCCCTCCCGCCTCGCAATATGGTATGGGGTGCCCTCTGCCACGCAACACTGACACGAAGCAATCTCTGTCACACAACGTTGACACAGAACTCCTTTTACCACGTAACATCGGTAAAAAGCACATTTGGTACGAAACAACCGATGCCACGTAAGAGTACCAGGTCATGTGAGTTAACGTGATTCTAGACGACAGTGTCAGCCTATGTAAAGCAGCTGGGTACTTTAATTCATCATAAACCATCCACGCATCCATTGCACGAAAAATTTATGAATTATACACACAAAACGTCCTTGTAAACCGGTCTAGTCCCTGCAGAAGTCCCTGAGATTAGCCTGAACATACAAAAAGAACAGCCTGCGTTTGTGGCGCGCTACGCGCTCCGAGTTGCCGTTCACCTCGATGACACTGTTTGTGGAGACGCCCATCGACCTAGCGTAGCAAGAAATGTGATTCACTCGAAGAGCTGGGACAATTTCCTTGATTTATGGCTGATCGCTATGGTCCCGTACCCACTGCAATCATAACTGACGATGTCGTTGGGCGAAAAAGTGAATACGCAGGGGTATTCTGCTGCAGAGCTCCATGTTTAACAACGCACGATGAACGATGTGCTCCGAAACCCTTATGCGTACATCAGCATTGTACTCTTTCGGTAGAGATGCCACGGACGACAATCTGTCCTACTGTACAGAGCAGACATGTCTCTGAAGCCCACGTTCTGTGAAGAGTCGTGGACGTCCAACCATGCTCCCTACCACCATTAACAAATGAGCTATTAAAACACAGTCTTCCATTATATATACATGCATATAGTTCCCCTTCTGATTTCGGAATCTAACTTGCTTGGCAGTAAAAGAAGAATCCAGACATGCAACGGAATGAGATGCATGTAGCTTAATCTCCAAACGTCTCACAGGGCTATTTAACTATAGTAATGCTGTCTGTGGTACTCCCTCCAGCCATTAATAAATGTTCCATATAACTTGAGTCTTCCATGTCATATATGTAGATATAGCCTCTATTATAATTTCGAAAGTTAATTTGCCTATTAAGAAAAAATACCCAGTAATCTTGCATCTCACTGAAATCAGTTGTATGTAATATAGGACCCAAACGTTTTCAAGGCTATTTAAGTGCAATGTCGCTGTGTAGGGTACTCCCTACAGTCTTTTTGAAATATACTTCCAAACCACTAGCATTTAGACAGCATGAAAGTCGAAAAATCCATTTCCACATATTTATATCAACGCTTAAAAACCAGATTGTTTTTAGCGCAGCGATCTTCCTACCACATTTCTAGAGAGGCGAGAACAGTCTGCGACACAGTCATTGCCTGGAGGGTAAATTTCCAATAAGGTGGTGACTAGATGTTTAAAATTCTAAGAAGATGAGCACAAACTTCTACATAAATGTCCAGCACTAACTACGTCTATGCATAATTACCCATGTGGATTTACTCTACTCTAGATGGAATACAGTATCATGGTTGGTTGACTATCGAACAGCGTGTTGGGGTAGAAAATGAGCATTTCTGTGATTAAGTCCCAAATCTCCCCTTACTCTTGCAGTTGCTTTGAATTACTCGTCGAGACGTGAATTTGGTGCACCGAAGTGAATGATTCAATGGATAGCATATTGGAATCTCCATGATCCTGGTAGATTCGTATTATGGAGGTACACTCTATTTGAAGGAAGACGACGCATTTCTCACGATACGCCATGGTGTCAAAGAATACTCTCACATTTCATATGCAGTAGTCACAGGACTAGGTTAAGGGAGATTAAGGCATGTGTCTAGAAACAAACATTCGATATCGATGATTGCATGTGTTAAGCTTCTGAATTTCTTTGAGCAGTCCAAGTACACGCTGGTAGGCTGTGACTTTCCTCTGTACGTTATGTACTATTTTCCTCGTGGTAGCTCTCTACATAGTCGGTGTCGGGCGGAGGGCTTGACAGCCTTCTAACTAACGGAATAGTGCTGTTATAACGTGGTGGGATTTCTGGAGAATTGGCAGAGGTTCGTGACTTGAAGGGGGACATCTCTTACTCGTCGAAATCAGATGGGTTGAGATGGTATATATCGACGACCGGAAGATTCGTGAGAATATGGCAGGTTACTGGTACCCTGACAAAAGAGGGTTTGAGAGGAGAATTCTATACCGCTTCTCATAGGTGTTATGTTACAACCCCCTCAAACACATCTCACAGAGTGACTGCAATTAGAGGCTAATACGAAGATTTTTATGAGAGACAATGAATAGCAGAAGTTCCGTCTTTTGTTTTCTCGACAAATAAGAGACAACATTACTCCGTCAGTATTATGTGCCTATAAATACATTTTAATGAGTAGACTACATTTACACCTCTATCTATGTACATCTTCGCAACTCATTGTACGACCCACAAATAGAGCAAAAAAAAAAGACACAAATAAAAAAGGATACTATGTATACCCCTCTGTATGAGTGTTAATTTTTCGTCTCATCTTCATGTTTATTACGCGAAATGTGTGTTGGCGGCAGTAGAATCCTTCTACAGTCAGCCTCAAATGTCGGTTCTCAATAGTGTTTCTCGAAGATAGCATCGCCTTTCCTGCAGGGATTCCCATTTGAGTTCTTGAAGCGTCCACCTACTAATTTGGAAGGAGCCAATAGGAAGGCTTCCACAGGACTGTATTCTATGGGAAAAGTTTTCAGCCTCATACACATTTGGGATCGGGTGGTTAGCAGACAGCTGTTGTTTATATTTCGGTATATTTTGAAATTACATCTTAGAACGTTTCGGTTTGCAGGTGGGAGGATGGGAAGCATGTTGCTCAACATCTTCACATTAACCCCAACGGCATTTAAGTGTCCACTTCTTCCGAGAAGGATAGGACGACTTTCGCGATTCAGGGATCGTTAACAGCTCACTGGCACGGTGAACTGTGGCTTGTCCGCCAGGAGCGGCACAGGCCTGACATTCGGGCGGAGGTTCACGATCCAGTGGTGGCGTTGGCAGTGGTTCGCATGTAACCTAGTAGCGGTGGTGGGGACGGCAACGGAGGCATCGTGGGGGTGGAGAAGAGAGTGACACATCCTACTGACTCCATAGACTGACAGGTATCAGTAGGATTAGTTTCGAAGTGGTATTTCAGAATTCCACAAGGGTGACACGGCAACCAACAAACATTATGTACGAGGACTATTCAGAAAGTAGGGAACGTTTCCGTCTGACGCCGTTAGGCGCACTTCGATCGCGTATATTTTGGTATAAATATTTTCAACATTTCGCGGCCTGGTCAGCAACTGTATAAATATTAATTTTAATTTTAAAAATCAACTGTCTCAGTTGGACATATTACCTAGATTTACCTAGGTTTCAGTCGGGATAACCCAACTTTCTTCAGAATAAAAGTAATTACCGTATGTCCATAGTGGACATCGTCAAGCTAAAACTAAAAATCCATAAATTATCGTCAGACTGTAAAAACTTATCTGAAACTGCCTCGGCCTCACTTCGCGACCGTGATGCGGTAGCCACCTCAGTCTGACGATAATTTATGGATTTGTATTTTTAACTTGACGATGTCCACTATGGACAATCGGTAGTTACTTTTATTATGAAGAAGTTTGGTTTGTCCCGACTGAAGTCTAGGTAAATCTAGGTAATCCCTGCAACTGAGGCTGTTGATTTTTAAAATTAAAATTAATATTTTGGTATGTCCGTGCTTGGCAGCTCAGTCGGCATCCATCCGTGACAGCGGAAACGTCTCTGCGCGTCTGGTTTATACGATATTCGAATTTGAAATGTGCACTGCTACCGAAAATCCCGCCAGTTGTGAGTTACTGTCTGTGATACGCTTTTTGTTGCCAAAAAATCTAAAAGCTATAGAAATTTAACGTGAACTGTTCCAAGTGTACGGAAACAACGTAATGAGTTAATGTTCCGTCCGTAAATGGTGCATTCGGTTTAAAAATGGTCGAACCAAAGTTCATGACGAAGAGAAGAGTGGACGCCCGAGCATTGTGACTGATGATCTTGTCTCTGAAGTTGACGAAACGATTCGTGAAAACCGTCGCTTTACAATAACGGAGCTTTCGTTTTCTTTTCCATAAGTTTCACGGACTTTGTTCTTTGAAATTATCACTCAAAAGCTAGGCTACCACACATTTTGTGCTCGATGGGCGCCCAAAATGCACACAATGCACACAAAGTCCCCCAAAAAACCAAGAAAATGTTTGCAAATCTTGTCCATCAAGGAAGCTGATGAGGACAGTGTTTTGGGATAGGCTAGGTGTTCTTCTTATTGATTTTCTCGAACGTGGAGCAACCATAAATTCTGTCCGGTACTGTCAAACTCTGCACAGCCTTAGGAGAGCAGTTCAAAACAAACGCCGAGGAATGCAGACGTCCAAAATTTCGTTTTTGCACGACAATGCCCGACCTCATATGGCAACCCGCACTAAAGAACTCCTTAATTCATTCAAATGGGAAATTTTCCCTCATCCGCCCTACAGCGCCGCTCTTGCACCAAGCGGCTTCCACTTGTTTCCCAAGATGAAGAACTCGCTTGCAACGCAGCGCTTTGATGACGACGCGGAACACCAGACGCGCGTGACTCAGTGGCTGAAGTCTCAGGCGGCAGAATTTTACGACGAGGGTCTTTCAGAGCTTGTTCACTTCTGTGATAAGTGTCTCACTGTGTTTCGTGA